>NC_091158.1:29945546-29948046 GCF_040958095.1 Procambarus clarkii
CATACATAATGAAATGGGTAGCTTTATCATTGCATAAGAAAAAAATTAGAAAAAATATATTAATTCAGGAAAACTTGGCTTATTAGGCAAATCGGGCCTTGAATAGTAGGCCAAAAAGTGAGTTCTGGCTACTAGGTACGACATATATATATATATATATATATATTATATATATATATATATATATATATATATATATATGTATATATATATATATATATATATATATATATATATATATATATATATATATATATATATATATATATATATATATAACTGAAAACTCACACCCCAGAAGTGACTCGAACTCATACTCCCAGGAGCAACGCAACTGGTATGTACAAGACGCCTTAATCCACTTGACCCTCACGACCGGACATAATAAGGTGATAGCCGAGGCTATTTGAACCACCCCATATTGTCCTGGGGACCATTCAGGCTTGTTCGCATTTGTGTTCCTCACGTGTGCCCCAAAGAATGAGGTGATTTGGTAAAATGCTATGCCCAAGATTACTATCCGAGTGCCGGCGGTGGGGTGGTTCAAATAGCCTCGGCTATCACCTCATTATGTCCGGTCGTGATGGTCAAGTGGATTAAGGCGTCTTGTACATACCAGTTGCGTTGCTCCTGGGAGTATGGGTTCGAGTCAATCTGGGGTGTGAGTTTTCAGTTGCATATTGTCCTGGGGACCATTCAGGCTTGTTCGCATTTGTGTTCCTCACGTGTGCCCCAAAGAATGAGGTGATTTGGTAAAATGCTATGCCCAAGATTACTATCCGAGTGCCGGCGGTGGGGTGGTTCAAATAGCCTCGGCTATCACCTCATTATGTCCGGTCGTGATGGTCAAGTGGATTAAGGGGTCTTGTACATACCAGTTGCGTTGCTCTTGGGAGTATGGGTTCGAGTCACTTCTGGGGTGTGAGTTTTCAGTTGCATATTGTCCTGGGGACCATTCAGGCTTGTTCGCATTTGTGTTCCTCACGTGTGCCCCAAAGAATGAGGTGATTTGGTAAAATGCTATGCCCAAGATTACTATCCGAGTGCCGGCGGAGGGGTGGTTCAAATAGCCTCGGCTATCACCTCATTATGTCCGGTCGTGATGGTCAAGTTGATTAAGGCGTCTTGTACATACCAGTTGCGTTGCTCCTGGGAGTATGGGTTCGAGTCACTTCTGGGGTGTGAGTTTTCAGTTGCATATTGTCCTGGGGACCATTCAGGCTTGTTCGCATTTGTGTTCCTCACGTGTGCCCCAAAGAATGAGGTGATTTGGTAAAATGCTATGCCCAAGATTACTATCCGAGTGCCGGCGGAGGGGTGGTTCAAATAGCCTCGGCTATCACCTCATTATGTCCGGTCGTGATGGTCAAGTGGATTAAGGCGTCTTGTACATACCAGTTGCGTTGCTCCTGGGAGTATGGGTTCGAGTCACTTCTGGGGTGTGAGTTTTCAGTTGCATATTGTCCTGGGGACCATTCAGGCTTGTTCGCATATATATATATATATATATATATATATATATATATATATATATATATATATATATATGTATATATATATGCTACCAAATATATATATATATATATATATATATATATATATATATATATATATATGTCGTACCTAGTAGCCAGAACGCACTTCTCAGCCTACTATGCAAGGCCCGATTTGCCTAATAACCCAAGTTTTCATGAATTAATGTTTTTTCGGCTACCTAACCTACCTAACCTAACCTAACCTAAGTTTTTTGGCTACCTAACCTAACCTAACCTATAAAGATAGGTTAGGTTAGGTTAGGTAGGGTTGGTTAGGTTCGGTCATATATCTACGTTAATTTTAACTCCAATAAAAAAAATTGACCTCATACATAATGAAATGGGTAGCTTTATCATTTCATAAGAAAAAAATTAGAGAAAATATATTAATTCAGGAAAACTTGGCTTATTAGGCAAATCAAGCCTTGCATAGTAGGCTGAGAGGTGCGTTCTGGCTACTAGGTACGACATATATATATATATTATATATATATATATATATATATATATATATATATGTCGTACCTAGTAGCCAGAACTCACTTCTGAGCCTACTATGCAAGGCCCGATTTGCCTAATAAGCCAAGTTTTCATGAATTAATTGCTTTTCGACTACCTAACCTACCTAACCTAACCTAACCTAACTTTTTCGGCTACCTAACCTAACCTAACCTATAAAGATAGGTTAGGTTAGGTTAGGTAGGGTTGGTTAGGTTCAGTCATATATCTACGTTAATTTTAACTGCAATAAAAAAAAATTGACCTCTTATATAATGAAATGGGTTGCTTTATCATTTCATAAGAAAAAATTAGAGAAAATATATTAATTCACGAAAACTTGGCTTATTAGGCAAATCGGGCCTTGCATTGTAGGCTGAAAAGTGAGTTCTGGCTACTAGGTACGACATATATATATACAGTATATATATATATATATATATATATATATTAGTGTGTGTGTGTCG
>NC_091158.1:29958046-29991997 GCF_040958095.1 Procambarus clarkii
GAAAAAGCCCTTAACCTCTCTCTCGATGACCTACAGTGGAAACAAGCCTCTCTTCCCGTAAGACTTGGGGGCCTCGGAGTTCGAACAGCAACGCAAATCGCTGTTCCAGCCTTCCTGTCCTCCTTATCAGCATCCGACGACCTTGTGAAGGAAATTCTACCTGCCCACTTACATCAGCTGGCAGGTGTACATGATCCCAATTTTACACGCTGTGCCACAGAGGGGCTTCTCGTGCAGTCCAATCACCTCAACCACCATCCCCAAAAGCCCACAAGCAATCCAGCTGGATGGCCCCATTGTAGACCAATTTGCTGCAGAGTGCCTGGGTGCTGCAACAACACAACACGACATTGCTCGCCTCACAGCAGTAGCAGCACCACATGCAGGGGATTTCCTGTTAGCAACCCCAATGTCGGCAACTGGCACGCGTCTCACACCACACGCCCTCCGAATTGCTGTGGCCTCCGCCTTGCTGCCCCAATCCACACAGATATAGGTGTATTTGCGGCGAGGTGGTGGCTGACAGGTACGGCCACCATGGCCTACTCTGCCAAAGCACAGGGGGATGGCACTCGAGGCACAGTGAAGTTAACGACATCATCAAGAGGAGCCTCACCACAGTTGGATGCCCAGCTGAAAGAGAGCCCGTTACCTAATGCCCGTAACTCTGATGCTCTTTGGTCGCCCGGATGGTATCACAGTGAACCCCTGGAAGAATGGCAAGCAGTTGGTATGGGACTACACGTGTGTATCAACCCTGGCTAACACCTACATTAACCTCAGTGTTGCACAACCAGGTGGCGCTGCCACCCACAGGGAAGCAGCCAAATCCCGTAAGTATAGAGAACTGGATCACCACTACAATTTTGTCCCCATTGCTTCTGAGACACTCGGCGCCTGGGGTAAAAGTGCTATCAGTTTTTTGAAGGAACTGGGTTCTAGGCTCATTGAAACAACAAGGGACCCAAGAGCTGCAAGCTTTCTTTTCCAGCGCCTCAGTGTGGCGATACAGAGGGAAATGCGCACTGCATCCAGGGTTCCTGCCCGCCATCTGAGGAGCTGGAGGAACTCGACAATCATCTTTGTAACCCATATGTAACTCCTTTTTTGTAACAAAGTTCAAATAAAGTAAATATATATGTGTACATACAAAAGAATGGGGGTGGTAGGAGAAGATAATATAGTGTTCAGTGAGAAACCACAAGGTCTCCTCTGAATACTTTTATTTTGTTCTCCGAGGCTATGGGTCCCCACATTGGCACCAGAGGTGGTGCCCTCACAAACTTTTATATATATATACATATATATATATATATATATATATATATATATATATATATATATATATATATATATATGTATATATATATATATATGTATATATATATATATATATATCTATATATATATATATATATATATATATATATATATATATATATGATATATATATGTATATATGTATATATATATATATAATATATATATATATATATATATATATATATATATATATGTATATATATATATAAATATGTATATATATATATATATATATATGTATATATATATATATATATATATATATATATATATATATATGTATATATATATATATATATATATATATATATATATATGTATATATCTATATATATATATATGTCGTACCTAGTAGCCAGAACGCACTTCTCAGCCTACTATGCAAGGCCCGATTTGCCTAATGAGCCAAGTTTTCCTGAATTAATATATTTTCTCTAATTTTTTTCTTATGAAATGATAAAGCTACCCACTTCATTATGTATGAGGTCATTTTTTTTTTATTGGAGTTAAAATTAACGTAGATATATGACAGAACCTAACCAACCCTACCTAACCTAACCTAGCCTATCTTTATAGGTTAGGTTAGGTTAGGTAGCCGAAAAAGTTAGGTTAGGTTAGGTTAGGTAGGTTAGGTCGTCGAAAAACAATTAGTTCATGAAAACTTGGCGTATTAGGCAAATCGGGCCTTGCATAGTAGGCTGAGAAGTGCGTTCTGGCTATTAGGTACGACATATATATATATATATATATATATATATATATATATATATATATATGTATATATATATGTATATATATATATATATATATATATATATATATATATATATATATATATATATATATATATATATATGTATATATATATATATATGTATATATATATGTATATATATATGTATATATATATATATATATATATATATATATATATAATATATATATATATATATATATATATGTCGTACCTAGTAGCCAGAACGCACTTCTCAGCCTACTATGCAAGGCCCGATTTGCCTAATAAGCCAAGTTTTCCTGAATTAATATATTTTCTCTAATTTTTTTCTTATGAAATGATAAAGCTACCCATTTCATTATGTATGAGGTTAATTTTTTTTATTGGAATTAAAATTAACGTAGATATATGACCGAACCTAACCAACCCTACCTAACCTAACCTAACCTATCTTTATAGGTTAGGTTAGGTTAGGTAGCAGAAAAAGTTAGGTTACGTTAGGTTAGGTAGGTTAGGTAGTCGAAAAACTATTAATTTATGAAAACGTGGCTTATTAGGCAAATCTGGCCTTGCATAGTGGGCGTAGAAGTGCGTTCTGGCTACTAGGTACGACATATATATATATATATATATATATATATATATATATATATATATGCGAACAAGCCTGAATGGTCCCCAGGACATATGCAACTAAAAACTCACACCCCAGAAGTGACTCGAACCCATACTCCCAGAAGCAACGCAACTGGTAAAAATGGTAAAATGTTTTTGGTAAAATGCTATGCCCAAGATAACTATCCGAGTGCCGGCGGTGGGGTGGTTCATATAGCCTCGGCTATCACCTCATTTTGTCCGGTCGTGATGGTCAAGTGGATTAAGGCGTCTTGTACATACCAGTTGCGTTGCTTCTGGGAGTATGGGTTCGAGTCACTTCTGGGGTGTGAGTTTTCAGTTATATATATATATATATATATATATATATATATATATATATATATATATTATATATATAATAATAAAATATATATATATATATAAATATATATATATATATATAAATATATATATATATATATATATATATATATATATATATATATTATATATATATATATATTTATATATATATGTCGTACCTAGTAGCCAGAACGCACTTCTCAGCCTACTATGCAAGGCCCGATTTGCCTAATAAGCCAAGTTTTCATGAATTAATTGTTTTTCGACTACCTAACCTAACCGAACCTAACTTTTTCGGCTACCTAACCTAACCTAACCTATAGTGATAGGTTAGGTTAGGTTAGGTAAGGTTGGTTAGGTTCAGTCGTATATCTACGTTAATTTTAACTCCAATGAAAAAAAATTGACCTCATACATAATGAAATGGGTAGCTTTATCATTTCATAAGAAATTTTTTTTAGAAAATATATTAGTTCAGGAAAACTTGGCTTATTAGGCAAATCGGGCCTTGCATAGTAGGCTGAAAAGTGCGTTCTGGCTACTAGGTACGACATATATATATGTATATATATATATATATATATATATATATATATATATATATATATATATATATATATATATATGTATGTATATATATATACATATATATATAAATATATATATATATATATATATATGTCGTACCTAGTAGCCAGAACTCACTTCTCAGCCTACTATGCAAGGCCCAATTTGCCTAATAAGCCAAGTTTTCATGAATTAATTGTTTTTCGACTACCTAACCTACCTAACCTAACCTAACCTAACCTTTTCGGTTACCTAACCTAACCTAACCTATAGAGATAGGTTAGGTTAGGTTAGGTAGGGTAGGTTAGGTTCGGTCATATATCTACGTTAATTTTAACTCCAATAAAAAAAATTGACTTCATACATAATGAAATGGGTAGCTTTATCATTTCATAAGAAAAAAAATAGAGAAAATTTATTAATTCAGGAAAACTTGGCCTATTAGGCAAATCGGGCCTTGCATAGTAGGCTGAGAAGTGCGTTCTGGCTACTAGGTACGACATATATATATATATATATATATATATATATATATATATATATAATATATATATATATATATATATATATATATATATATATATATATATATATATATATAGTAGCACATTACGGGTACCACCATTGGTTCAATTAAAGGGACCCAGATCCTCGAAGAAGAAAATAAACAGTGTTCAGAGAAGACTTGTGGATTCTCAATGATCACTTTAATCTTTCCCTTTCCTACCACCCACATTATTTTTAATTATTTTTTTTATTGAATTGCTTCAGTTTACATAGAACATAACAATATAACAATCAGTGTTCGAAGACCTCGTCCAAATCTTCGGAGGTCACGTGCGTACCCAAGATACAACACGCATTTCCCCTCCAAACTGCGACACTGAGGCGCTGGAACATGAAATTGGCCGCTCTTGGGTCTCTAGTTTTCCCAATGACATCCTCACCCACCTCCTTCAGGAACTTAAGTACACGTTTACCCTAGGCGCCCAGAGTCTCAGAGCCTATTGGCACGAACCTGTAACAACGTTCTAGGTCACTGTACTTGTTGGTTTTCTGGGTTTCCCTGAAGGTGACCGCCCCGCCTCCCTCAGCTGTGCTGTAAGGTAGATAGGTATCAGCCATGGCTGATACCTATCTACCGCCATGGCTGCAGGGTGACTCCATCTGGGCGTTTGTGGGTGCTGTCAGGTCTGCTCAGCTGAGGTTCCCTTTGTGCTGGGCACCCAGCTGTAGCCAAACTTCTCTTGATTATGTCATTGACTGCTTCATGTCTGGCAATCTTTCCCTGTGTCTTACGACAGATGAGACCATGGCTGCCATATTGATCTGCCCGTACATGGCCGCAAATACACCAGTGTTCGGTGGAGATAGGGGCAGCAAGGCGCAGGGCAACACCAATACTTAGGGCCCGATGGTCCAGGCGGGTGCCCAAGGCGGAATTAGGGACCACCAACAGGAAGTCCCCAGCATGGGGGGGCTTGCACAGCTAGGAGACGCGCTCTGTCCTTCTCCGAAGCTGCCTCCAGCAATGCTTTGGCGATGTTTTCCACTATGGGGCTATCCCATTTGGACTGTTTGCAGTCATTTGGAAAAGTCGGTCGAGAGTGAGAGTTGACAAGAGTGTCCCACTGACTGGTTCCTTCCGCGAATTTGGGATCATGAATCCCAATGGAGTTTCTTAGGTATTCCGGTAGTATTTCCTTAACTAATTCACCTGTAGCACTGGTCGAGGATAAGAATTCCGGCATTGCTAACTGTGTCGCCTTGCGAATACCTATACCCCCGAGTCTAACTGGGAGCATTGCTTGGTCCCATTGGTCATCTTGCAAGGAGAGATTTAACACTTTCACGGTTATTGGCCTTAAGAGTAAGTCATATTCCGTTAATTTTGGGCTGTCGAAGTTGGGAGCACACCTTAGGAAGTAGGTCAGTGTGGGCAAAGCCAGGCACCTTGTGAGAAGGTACAAAGCATCGTGGGCGTCCAAAGCCCCTATTCTTCCCTCCGTCCTCCTCAGGTCGTTCAGCTTTTCCTCGAGGACTACCTCAATGGCGCTCGAGCCCAGAGGTGCCCCTATCAGCACACTGTCGGTGAGAGCGATCACTGGGGCTCGTGGCAGTATGATTCGTACTGCATCTATGATTGGTTGGCTAGATGAGATGATTTTACACTTTGATGGGTTTAATTAAAGTGAGTCCTAACTCCTCTCCCTTAGATTTCTCCAGCTGTAGATTTTCTAGCAGGGACTCCTGTGTCCCTGCCAGGGTGCAATCGTCCAGGAACCAGATGTTGAGTTCGCTGGTCAACCTGCTTGTGACCTCTTTAGTTGCCATGCAAAAAAGGAAAGGGGCAAGCCGGTCTCCCTGCTGGACACCTGCGGAAAGAATTTCATGTTCCCCAAACAACAGCGTCGATTCCCTACTGTACCCTGCTGAGACGAAGGGCAGTAGACAAGGAAAGCGTGTTCGAACCGCTTCCAGTACCACATCCCTTTTTACCTGGTTGAAGGTATTTTTAAAGTCTAATTTAATTAATGCCTTATTGTCTGCGAGGTGCTTAATATAGGCTCGTACTACACGAGCTGCTGCTTCACAGCCATGGGGGACACCAAAACCTAGTTGATGGGGTCGAAGCATCGTTGCAGCGGCTATGCTAATTTTTCTGACAGCTGCCATAACATCAAGGCGCCGAAGTGTATTACTCACGGTAATGGGTCCGACTCCACCATCTTTCTTCTTAAGGGCACAAAGGGATGCTCCGAAGAAGAAGGGTTTAATTGTATCTGGGATCAGCTCAGAGAGGCAGTCGCTGACAAACTTCGTGACCTCTGACAATAGTGTCTCGGCAACTTCGCCGAGAACTGGATTTACCATCTCCTTGAGGTGCTGAGGTGTTACTCCAGTGTATCCCCCTGCTGAGCCTGGTGGGAATGACATGATGGCTTTGTATACCTCTGACGCTTGGAGGAATAGAGGTCCCATGTCTGGGACATTTGTGTCCCGAGCAATTGGTTCCCATGGTACTCTAGGAGGGTGCGTCTCTCTCAGTGAGTCGGCGGTAGCGGGATTTCTAGGGACGATTGTATCTTCGCTGGTAAGTAACCTAATTGCTCCTACTGTGTTGCCCTCTACATTTTCTTGGTCACTTGTGTTTCTAGTTTAAAATTGTCATTGGAACTCTTGGGTCTGCAACGGTGGCTTTTGCGTTGAGGAGGGATGGGGATCAAGTTGTCAGCTCTGGGGAAATTATTTATTGCCCTAGTGACTGATGAGGCTAGTGACTTGCGTCCTCTTGCTGGTACGCCTAAGCAAATATTGCCAAACAGGAGCAAATTATGAATGCTTTGAAGGTGGCCGTGGTATTAAGATTTGCAGACCGTTCATTCACTTTCCTTAGAAGGTCTGTATATTTCCCTGCTGCCAATGGGCGCGCTGCTTTAAGAATGTGAGGAAGAGTTCTGGTGGTGGATGCTTTGATGGCCCCCAGGAGGTCATCTGATGACATGAAGTTTGCTGGGATGTGTGGGGGTGCCGGGGGGACCTGTGGGCCTTCTCTCTCTACAGGTTCCGTCCATGAACCCTCACAGTTTTGTGTTGACGTAGAGTTCCATCGTTTCTAATGCATTTAGATTCGTCACACACCCGACACGTTCCTCTACGTCTGGGTCCTCTGTTTGCACCTCTGGGTGCACAGTTCCCAGGACCCTGTTCATGGCTGAGATATATATATATCTCAGCCAAGATATATATATATATATCACAGATATATGTATATGTATCTATATATATATATATATATATATATATATATATATATATATATATATATATATATATATATATATATATAAGAAGATCTCTTCCCACATATATATATATGTGGGAAGAGATTATATGTTCATATAACATATAATCTCTTCCCACAACCAAACCATCGCCAGAGAAATCCTAGTAAACAACACAGAAATCATCGATAGATACAGCGATAGCAGGCGGCTTGACGTTTGCGAGGCACTACACATCAAGAAGTCAACACCAGCAATCAACAGCCAATTATTGCACAACTATATTCTACCCACCTCAAGACTCCGCTCCAATATAGAAGCATCAAGAAATATGGACCAATAGGCTTTCTACAAACACTTCTATTCAATATCCATTGTTTCGTGTTCTGTCTTGTGTTGATGAAATTAATACCCTATTAATACTCTTGTTCTGTCTTGTGTTGATGAAATTAATACCCTATTAATACCACACTTTGTTCTGTCTTGTGTTAATGCCACATCACCCCTTCCACCTCACTCAAATGTAGATATAAAATCGGAGATACGTAAGTTCTATTCAGTTGTGTATTTGTGAACTAAAGTCTTTGAAAATGTAATAAGTTTTACGAAACGCGCCCGTGTCGCGTCAGACTAGAAATAAAAATGAATTTTGGAGAATTGATTTTTGATTTACCTCCAACAGTGAAGCGTAATGTACGAAAGATTGAGAAAATTCGTGTTAGAATTATTAATCTTACTTTTTCGGTCATATTTAATAATATATGTCTACAGGAAAGACTGCTACCAAAATATACTAATATATATATATATATATATATATATATATATATATATATATATATATATATATATATATATATATATATATATATATATATATATATATATATATATATGTCGTACCTAATAGCCAGAACGCACTTCTCAGCCTACTATTCAAGGCCCGATTTGCCTAATAAGCCATGTTTTCATGAATTAATCTTTTTTCGTCTACCTAACCTACCTAACCTAACCTAACCTAGCTTTTTTTGGCTACCTAACCTAACCTTACCTATAAATATAGGTTAGGTTAGGTTAGGTAGGGTTGGTTAGGGTCGGTCATATATCTACGTTAATTTTAACTCCAATAAAAAAAAATTGACCTCATACATAGAGAAAAGGGTTGCTTTATCATTTCATAAGAAAAAAATTATAGTAAATATATTAATTCAGGAAAACTTGGCTTATTAGGCAAATCGGGCCTTGAATAGTAGGCTGAGAAGTGAGTTCTGGCTACTAGGTACGACATATATATATATATATATATATATATATATATATATATATATATATATATATATATATATATATGTATATATATATGTATATATATACACACACATACACACATATTCACATACATACACATACATTTATGTCTCTCCTACTTTGACAGGGGTAAGGTAGCTGTTATGAAATCTAGTGCGCTATTAATCACATAACCACTGAGAGTGATTAAGGTGCTTTTACAAGCTCAGGTTATAGTTACGTCACATTGTAACATTACACACATTGATGCATTACATAATCAATCTTGGGTACAAGTCTAATATATCATCAAGTGTTCCAATATTCAAATAGTGTTTACATAGTTCACCATACCTCAGCCCAGGAGGGCGAAAGTCAGTCAATATAGGACATTCTACAATATAATGTTCAAGGTAGAGCATGTTTTCTCTTTCAGAAATTAGACACATTGTGTATTCTAGACTTTCACAAAGTTGACACATGGTGTATTCCAGACTCTCACAAAGTTGACACATGGTGTATTCCAGACTCTCACAAAGTTGTCGCATGGTGTATTCCAGACTTTCACAAAGTTGTCGCATGGTGTATTCCAGACTCTCACAAAGTTGACACATGGTGTATTCCAGACTCTCACAAAGTTGTCGCATGGTGTATTCCAGACTTTCACAAAGTTGTCGCATGGTGTATTCCAGACTCTCACAAAGTTGACACATGGTGTATTCCAGACTCTCACAAAGTTGACACATGGTGTATTCCAGACTCTCACAAAGTTGACACATGGTGTATTCGACATTTGGATTTTGAAAGAGCTGCCAGATACGTGTATATCCCAGGCGTATTTTGGCCACTATAACACCACATTGCCGAGTTCTTGCTCTATTACTTCCATATGTGAATGTCCCCTCACGAGATTTATCATAATGTTTAATGCTACAAATTTCATGTCTTTGTGAATTTGTTTGGTCGGTTAAATTATCATTAGATATTTGTTTAAGTATTCTCTTTGTCACTGCTAATGAAACACCCATATCAATTTCTAGTACTGGTCTACTACAGGCTGTCTTTGCAAGCATATCAACAGTGACATGCCTTGAGATGCCATCTTGTGATGATATCTAAAGGAATTTAACATGTATATTTAATTCAAATGTGTTTTCTTTAGCAGCTAAAACATTCATTCGAATATCACCTATTATTTTCTGGGTGTTACTACTATGTGCGTTCAATGCAGGTGACTACATATGATGTAGTCTGCCATCACCCACCTTCTTATATCACCGACTTATTACCGCCACTTATATCCATCTTGCCACTGCCATCACCGACTTATATCCATCCCTTGGTGGTGACTACATATGATGGAGCATGCCATCACCCACCTTAACATCACTTATATATCCATCCCCCAGGTGGTGACTCTCCAGACTATGGAGTCTGGCTTCTCGCACCCCAACATCACCGAGGTGGTGATCCCCGTTGGGAGAACAATTATAGGCAGCAGGTTTGGAAAATCCAAGGACGCTGCAGGTTAGTGAAAGGCTTGGTAACAATGTAGTTTAAACCATCTTTTAATTAGCAGGATAATTAGAGAGACAAATTAGGTTGTTAACCTGATCAGTATATTGTTCTGGCAGTAAAATACTAAGTAGAGTTGTTTATGGGGCTTCTATTTGCACTTGTTAAGATTACTAGAATACTCATCAATGTTGTGGTTGGGCGCACCTACAAGTGTTGTGATCATTAAAAGAGAAACATGGTTTCCAGAGTCCTTTTCTTATTATTATTGTCAATAAACTTGGCAATATCTATTGCTGGGAAGTTCCTTGCAGTTAAGGTTATTAGAGTAGCAAGTAAGGTTGTTGCTGGAACTGTGTTGCACGAGTAAGTACTAACACGGTGGTGTGTGGGTGCTTCAGGAGCACTGGCGCTCCTCGAGGTGTTCCTGGTGCCGCTCGTCTCCAGGTTCTACTCCTCACCCACAGTCATGGAATACTACCGGAGAAGAAAGGAATTTGATGTTGTGATCACAAATCACTTGTTTAATGAGGTAATTTTAATACTATAATTGATCTATTATATATATTTTCTTCCTGTGACTTTAACACTTCATATGATATATTCTAACATTAATTAATTTTTTAAATGTTTCCTGATTTGAATATAATTATTGCAATTGTTAATAATACCTATTGAAACAACAAAATATTTGTCAAGGTGGTTTCAAAGTGTTATATATTTTATGATATATAAATATCCATCATCAATCAGACCATCTAACAGATTATTTATTCTGGATAACTGGTCATATATTATGCTCGTAGCAATAACAATAATTTACATGGGATACACTTTTCATCTATTATATATTGGGCAGACGAATTAAATCGTATCAAACTGATTTAGAATGAATGAACATTCATCAGTAAGCTAAATTGTACAAAATCCACATATCTCTAGAACAAACCCTTCGTTGATGAAATTATTCCATAATAATAATAATGTTAATAATAATAATAATAATAATAATAATAATAATAATAATAATAATTATATAATTTGTCATTCACACTTCCGTGGAAATATAGTTTTCATTCACCTGGGATCTAGGAGATGCGAAACACGGACCCCATGCGCGTGAGACTGAGGCTCTAGCCACCGAGTTATGAGTAGTCTTAATAAGGAAAGATTCCAGAACCAAATACTGCTGTTATTCTGGAATTTTCAACTTTCCCTGACTACTACTACTGAAGCTCAGAGGAATTAGTGATCCACGCCCAAGTCATATATTTGTCAGACACTCTCTCATGGAAATAAACATTTCATTCTCATGGGCTCCAGGAGACTCGATAGAGCTTCTGCCTCACACGTGTGGTGTTCGTGGTTCGAATCTCCTAGATCCCAGGTGAAGGACCCCTTCACCTGGGGAATGCATGCGGAATCCATATGGCGGGGGAATAAACAAGAGAAGCGAGGCTAGTGAATGTTATAGACAAGAACCTCTTTAAACTGCATGTGAAGATAAAGAGGACGAAATACACGAAGTTTATTAGATATGATCTTCACCCAAAGTATGGAAGATATGAAGAACGTGGAACCTTAAATGATCACTATGAGCCAGTGATCATTGAGTCCTAGTCATTGATTATATGATCAAACTTTAAACTATGGCCACGGCTAAAGGTATCATGGAAAAGAGAGTTGACTATTGAAAAGGGGGATTACATAATAGAGTATCTGCGAAATGTACAATGAGAGGAAGAACTTAGAGGGAAAACAGTACAGGAAATGATGGACCAAGTCAAATTGAGATTCAAGGAAGTTAAAGCGCTTCATACCAACAATGAGGCAAAAAGTAGGAGGGAATATAATAACCCCATTTTTAATAGACAATGCTAAGAAGCAAAAATGAAAAGCAGGAGGGAATGGAGGAAATACAGATGTCAAAGGACAGACGAAAGCACGAACAGCGTCAGCAGAGCTAGGAATGAATACATAAATATAAGAAGAGTATCTTTAGGAAATTACGAGAAAGATATTGCTATGAAAGCAAAGAAACAACAAAACTACTACATAATCATATAATAGGGAAATTGACAGTGAACGATCAAATGACAAGACAACGAAAAATGGGACGGGGTATATACGGAAAATGATTAGGAAATTTGCGAAGTGCTAAACACCAGTTTACATGTTGTGTTCTCAACCGAGTCTGAGCATCTCCCAATGTTAGATGAGGAGGTGAACTTAGATGAGAGATATTGAGGTGTTGGCAGAGGAAATAGAGAAACAACGAGCATCACTGGACAAAACTAAAGGAATTGGACCAAACAACGTATCACCGTTGACATTAAAAAAGGCAGCACAGGTCTTCGGAGTACCTCTAGCAAAGATCTTATTGAGTCTCTGACAAAGAGACAGTTGTCCGGCTGCTGGAAGAAGTCAAACGTTGTACTAATTTTCAAGAAAGGAGATAGGGATGAGGCACTTTACTTCAGACCAGTATGACAGACAAACATCTCTGCAAAGTATTTGAAAGAATAATCAGGTTAAGACTAGGTACAGATTTAGAGAGCATTAATATATAAACAAACCCCATGATGGCTTTAGGGAAGGAAAATCATGCCTAACGAACCTACTGAAGTTTTATGATAAAGTAACAAGAATAAGGCAGGCCAGAGAAGGTGAAGGGAAACTGCGCAATTCTTGTGTTTCCAAACCTAATTCCAGAGATTCATATACATAGGGTAACATAAGCAGCATACTCTACATTGGCACAAGTTTCAAGAGTCTTTATAAACTTAAATGAAGAGACATTTAGATGAGAGAGAGAGAGAGAGAGAGAGAGAGAGAGAGAGAGAGAGAGAGAGAGAGAGAGAGAGAGAGAGAGAGAGAGAGAGAGAGAGAGAGAGAGAGAGAAGAGAGAGAGAGAGAGAGAGAGAGATGTGATTGCGATGCATAAAATTCTTTGGGGGATTGACAGAGTGGAAATGTTTGCAAAAAATACCAATAGATCAAGGGGGCATGGGTGGAAGCTTGAGACTCAAACGAGTCAAAGAGATGATACAAAGTTTTCATTTAACATAAGAGTTAGGTGAAAACGGAATTAGCTAAAGGTAAAGGTTGTTAAAGCAAACTCCTTTCATAATTATAAAAATAAACATGATAGGGAAATAGGTCAGGTGCCGTTGCTTTAGACAACTGACGGCTAGAAGATGGGGTCCAAGAACTAATACTTCATCCTGCAAGTACAAATAGATGAGTAAAAATAGGTGAGCTACACACAAACACATTTATACTCTTTCATACAGTCCTTCAATCAACACCCCAAGAAATACACAGCGTGCAAAAAGTAAGTGCTACAGAAATTATCTACCACTATCTGACTTCCAGATGGCCTACCCCTTTGCTGTGGGAATGCCCTTCATCACCCTGACCACCAATGGCGTGGAGCCCCGTCAGTGCGCCGTCTTAGGGAACGTGCTTAACCCAGCTTACGTGCCCAGCGAGTACTTGGACTACCCCCGGCCTTACTCTCTCCTTCACCGCCTCCACAACCTCTACACCATCCTCAGTGTTGCAGGATACTGGCGTGTGTGGGGGATGATGCCCAAGATACAGAGAGAGGTTGGTTGACATATTTCAGAGTGAGCTGTGTGGGATATATTTATATGTGTACACTAGCTTAGTTGTGTTTGCAGGATCGAGCATATATTACTATATATTGGAAACATTCTTTCTTATAGACATGTATTATTGAATATGGCCAAAAGAGTTAGATCATTTGTTCTAGCATGAATATTCCTAGTATTACTTATGATCTTCATATGGGAAGAAAGTTGACAAACCAACTCTGCAATGTTCATGGCCTGGTGCTTATCACTGAAGGCTGTGACGGTGAAACTGTTCAAGATCTACCGAGGCAGAAAAAATTGTATACATGTTTTCTCTCTCTTATTTATAATCAGTTAACAAAATAAGTAACAAAAGGCTTCAAAATAGTATACAAAAGTGCAGGTAAAAAATCTTCCATACTCTAATACAAAGAAGAACCCAAAAGACCCTTAACCTTCATTGCGACTCCCGTAAAGTGTAAATGACACCACACCACTCCTGCCTGCCAAGCTATACAGATAAATGTAAGTAAAGTGCATCATGAACACTGAAGAATACATTCATTACTATATAATTGGGGCTAAATAACCATAATATCTCCCTAAATGAAGAGTACGACTTTGACACACACACCCCGTAGCTCTCGGACTTGAAATTTATACAGATTATCACATTATATATATATATATATATATATATATATATATATATATATATATATATATATATATATATATATACAAACACACACACACTGAAGAAAGTGGAAGCACACAGCTACATATAAGGAACATATAAGGCAAAAAATCTCTCAATCCATCACCAAATGTCCATCACACACACCCGAAACTTTGTAACAGATTCCATCTTGCCAAAACTGCAGGTTCTAATTTAAAGTATAATCGTCCTGCCTCTAAGTCCATACATAAATAACATACCCCAACATCAACATAGTCCTAAATATTTTGAACCTTCGTTCATGGTTCAAACTAAACAACGAAAACATCAACATACACATATGCTCATCAGGTCAAAAATGGTGCCGTGGTGCACTCTGACCAAGTCACTAGAGCAACTCTGTGTTTACAAAAATAACTAAAATGTCATAAAATGTGTAAAGTAAAAAATAACTAAAATGTCTAGTTATGTGTACTACCAATAAGATGACAGTACACATAACTAGCCAATCACAGAGCAGGTTCTATATTCATAAGGAAACAGACCAGAATCTTCCAGAAGCAATTGAAGGTGTCAGGTGACCTGACGTTTGGTGGATCGGACTTGGCCTGTACCCTCAGGCGGTCGGTTCCCAAGGAGAACAGTGACTGAGCACCTCTGCCAAGCCTCTCTCCACTGCAAGAAACTACCTCATAACTACTCAAACCCGAATATTGTCTATTCAATTTAATGATCTTATGTCTCGTAGTAACTTGCAGAAACGACTTACATTGGTCATCATGATGTCGTTGGGATGCTCATATACTGCTTATTTGATGGCAGTAATCATGATCGTCCTAGCTGCACGTAAAAGCAGTTAAGGACCTGTGTACATGAATGCACAAGATGACGAATCCCCTGCATTGATCTTATCGTGTCAAACACATTGCACTCAAGGCAATGTGAATTCCACAACACTCGCCACAATGTTTACCACACCCTGTCCATTCTGTAACCCTCAAATCTCTTCTCGTATTTCTCCACAAAGTTTCTGAAAATTTTAGCAATTTTAACCACTACTTTCTTTTTTCTGAGTATTTCAAACAACACAAGACAACTTCTAGCTCACGAACTCAGTCTGTCATAGCAGAGGAGTGAACATGTCCATATCAGCAACGTATAGTCACTCTGGCAACACTGGAACAAGCCAGTCTCACGGCAACCAATAATCCCACAATTCAAAAACCAAGTAATGAACATTAGCATAGCAACACACGTTTGTCCTCACCGGTAGCTAGCACCTTTCTCCATATTAGCTGGTTTTACACAGTTGATATTAGCTGGGGCAGTAGGCACGATGTGAGTTTTGTTTGGTGTTGAGAACGGTAAGATGTACCTAAGTGCAAGCTTGCTGTTGATAGATAAGAATTTAAGATGTAATGTCTTTGCTCTGTCTATTCTAATATTTATGTCTGCCAATTATTTCGGTGTTGAAGATCAGAATATGTATAGTGATGATATGGTTGTGTATAGACGATTTGTTCTACAAAAAATTTCATTTGGCTTACTACATTTAGCACAAATAAGCAAGAAATAGAACATGTCAAAACCGTAGATGTAATTAGTGTCATAACCAGCATGGACACAATTGCTGCAGAAACCCCAATACAACATGGGCTCTATAAGACCAAAAACTGCTCCCCAGTCACATTAGGAGGAAAACAACAGTGAAAGAACAGGTGATGAGACTTAGAATGGGTGAGGACAGATACACAGAGAATGACAATTAGGTGTGTGAAGAACTCAACAAAATATTCCAGAAGGTCTTCACAGTAGAACGAGATGTTTCTGAATTAAGTGAGGTAGCTATAAACCATGCAGCTTTGGAAGGGTTCGAAATTACCAGAGATGTAGTTAGGAGATATCTGTTGGATCTGGACGTGTGAAAGGTTGTTGGACCTGACGGATTCTCTCAATGGATTGTAAAAGAGAGTGTAGAAGCATCTTGCTGGCCACTCGCTATAGTGCAAGTCACTGGAAACAGGAGACCTGCGCGAAATATGGAAGACAGCTAATGTAGTCCCAATATTAAAAAAACGACATGCAAGAGGCACTGAACTACAGGTCAGTGTCCTTAACCTGTACACCATGCAAGGTGATGGAGAAGATCGTGAGAAAAACCTAGAAACATCTTGAGACAAGGAATTTTATGACTCACCATTAATATGGGTTTGATGGCAAATCTTGCCTCACAGATCTAATAAAATTCTACGACCAGGTTACAAAGATAAAGCACTAATGAGTATGGTGGACAGATGGCATTTTATGGACTGCTGGAGAGCCTTTGACATAGTAACCAATAAGCATGTTCGCCACTGTGTTGGGAGCTACAGCAATTAGTAATCTTCGATGCGCAGTTCCCTGTACCCAATATGGACCAATTACTACATCATAAGTTTAAATATTTCAAACAAATGACTTATGACCGTACTTGTGGTATGAGAGGCATCTGAGGGAACGGAGTAGGACAGGTCGAACCACAAGGTGTTCATGACTGACAGGGAAATGTTTGTGCAGTTTTGATGTACCAAAAAGAATATTAATTAATGGGATGGTTCTACATTCACCATTAACAAGATTAGTTATAGACTCATCACGATGACATGTTGATCAACTAGTTCTGATAGAATCTCCTCTTCATTCTCACCATCCAAGTCCCAGCAGTAGATAAATTATCTGCAGGCCTTCATTATCACATAGATCGGGGCCCCAACATTATAACAACGGAGCTTGTGTTAACAAGATGATTGACATCAGCCATTTTCCTAACATTATCAACAGAACCGAAACATCTATTGATAACATTTCCGATCAAGTAACTTTGTATGGTATAAAAGTTAGAAGACTGGCCTGTAGTTTAGTGCTTCCTGTCTGTCATCCCTTCCTGTGAAATTGGACTACATTAGCCGTCTTTCAAATTGTTGACAGTTCTCCTGTTACCAGTGATTTGTTATACACCATGGAGAATGGCAGGCACAGTACTTCTGCTACTTCTTTGAGTATCCACGGTGAGATACCGTCGGAGCCTATAGGCTTTGGCACATCCAACTCTAGTAAATGCTTCCTTACACCGGTAATCTCAAACTCCTCCAGTGGTTCATGGTTCGATATTAGCTCCCTTATCTCAGGTAGTTTATATGTTTCTATATTGCTGTGATGGGTTTCAGCAGGTGTATAATGTATTCATATAACAATGATTGTGTATGAACGGGTGCAATGTACTCGTGTAGCAGTATTTGGAATGAACTTGTGAATAATGTATTCATATAGCAGTGATTGTATATGAACTGGTGAATAATGTATTCATATAGCAGTGTTTGTATATGAACTGGTGAATAATGTATTCATATAGCAGTGATTGTATGAAGATATAAATAGCAGTGATGGGTATGAACTGGTGTACAATGTATTCTTATTTTGTCATGCTCTAATGCAGAGAGGTTAGCAGATGCATAACTGTACGATTGTAATTGTTAAAATGTTAACCATGGCGGGAACCACTCAGGTGTCGGCCATCTTCCCGGACCTGCCTCCGCTGCTGGAGATTGAGAGGAACGTCAGCCTGGCTCTCCTCAACTCTAACTTCGGCAACCATATTCCTGTGCCCCTCCTGCCCTCCCAGGTGGAGGTGGGCTCCATGCACTGTGTACCTGGAACCTCTCTTCCCCAAGTGAGTTGGCCACACACACACAGTTGACTGGTTTTCTCCAGTTGAGTTGGTAACCCATTGGTTTCCTGCAGATGAGTTGGTGATTGTTCATTGACTTCCCCTGTAAAAGATGGTAGCTATAGATGTTAAGTCCTTCTGGCGTTACAACTGAAACAAATATACCTGATGTTTGTAAGTGGTTCTAGAACCATCAGCCGAGAAAGTTCTTAGTTTATATCCCTTGTTCACTGATAAGCTGTTATGATTGGTGGTGATAAACTGAGAGAGTCATGATATGTCTATTATTATATTAATTATTCTGAAGTCAACAACTCCCTGACTGCACTACCTAAGTACGGAGAATAAAAGTAACTTAACCAATGTGACCGTCTGGCAGAGAGAGGTCGAGCGTCCTCACAGGCCCCGTGACACAGACACATTAGCGGTGGCGGGTGACGTTTGAGCATAACTTATATACATATATATATATATATATATATATATATATGTCGTACCTAGTAGCCAGAACTCACTTCTCAGCCTACTATGCAAGGCCCGATTTACCTAATAAGCCAAGTTTTCACGAATTAATTGTTTTTCAACTACCTAACCTACCTAACCTAACCTAACCTAACTTTTTCGGCTACCTAACCAAACCTAACCTATAAAGATAGGT
Organism: Procambarus clarkii; assembly: GCF_040958095.1. Taxonomy (NCBI): domain Eukaryota; kingdom Metazoa; phylum Arthropoda; class Malacostraca; order Decapoda; family Cambaridae; genus Procambarus; species Procambarus clarkii. The sequence goes on from NC_091158.1 coordinate 29,976,859, forward strand.
TAGGTTAGGTTAGGTAGGGTTGGTTAGGTTCAGTCATATATCTACGTTAATTTTAACTCCAATAAAAAAAAAATGATTGCATACAGAATGAAATGGGTAGCTTTATCATTTCATAAGAAAAAAATTAGAGAAAATATATTAATTCAGGAAAACTTGGCTTATTAGGCAAATTTGGCCTTGTATAGTAGGCTGAGAAGTGCGTTCTGGCTACTAGGTACGACATATATATATATATATATATATATATATATATATATATATATATATATATATATATATATATATGTCGTACCTAGTAGCCAGAACTCACTTCTCAGCCTACTATTCAAGGCCCGATTTGCCTAATAAGCCAAGTTTTCATGAATTAATATATTTTCTCTAATTTTTTTCTTATCAAATGATAAAGCTACCCATTTCATTACGTATGAGGTCAATTTTTTTTTATTGGAGTTAAAATTAACGTAGATATATGACCGAACCTAACCAACCCTACCTAACCTAACCTAACCTATCTTTATAGGTTAGGTTAGGTTAGGTAGCCGAAAAAGTTAGGTTAGGTTAGGTTAGGTAGGTTAGGTAGTCGAAAAACAAGTAATTCATGAAAACTTGGCTTATTAGGCAAATTGGGCCTTGCATAGTAGGCATAGAAGTGCGTTCTGGCTACTAGGTACGACATATATATATATATATATATATATATATATATATATATATATATATATATATATATATATATATATATTGTGACGATAATCTCTTTCAAGAGAGATTGAGCCTGCTCTTCCCTACTTCAAGTTGCGCCAAAGATACAAGTATAAGATGCTACATCCAAGATGTAGCCAGCACAAAACCAGTGCTGATGTCACCAGTAGCACAAAACGTTTTGACCAGGAGGCAAAACGTACCCAATTCCCCCCACTCCACACACCCTCCACACGCCGGCTCGTCATCAAACCAGCTAACTACCCTTCACCAGCTTGCCTGCCCCTGATTGGTGACTTGCCAGCCGCACACCTGCACACCGCAATTCAGCGCCCTCTACACGAGTCGACGTCTGAGCCTGACCAGCTATCAACTTCAGAATATTCCTTGTGCTCTTAGCGTTGACATCTCTCTCTGGCATACTAGCTCATTAGCTCGTATACGAAGGGAGGTTTCAGCCATAGCCGATATTCTCAGCACCATTTCAACATTATTTAATCTATTGTGTTTTTTTGTATTTATCTTTGTCATTTTATTTCATTAGTCATTTGCCCAAGATTTGTCTTTATTTTCATTTATGTTTAAAGTATATATATTAAAGTTTCATTGTTCATACTTTGTGTTTTACGTGTTCCTCCCTCTCGCTTACCACAGACAACACGTAAGCAGTCTATATTTTTGTTTTAAGTGTGACCAGGCTTTGACACCTGCCATGGGAGGACTGCCGAACATCAACACTCCAACACTTTCCCGTCACAATATATATAATATATATAATATATATATTTGTGACGGGAAAATGAGTGTAGATGTTCGGCAGTCCTCCTAATGGCTGGTGTCAATGCCTATCACATTAAAGAAAAAAAGATCAACTGCTTGGCTGTTGTCTGTGGTAAAGTAAGGGAATACTCGCAAAACACATGGTATGAATAATGAAACTTTCATTAAATTGAAAGCAAATTAAAAACAAAGACAATTCCTTGGCTATGTACAGTGCAAACAAACAAGTAAAAAAATTAACAAAAATTAAGAACAGGGATGACGTTACTCTATAATATAACGACAAAATGAAATAAGCAGGTGCTGAGAATAAAGAGCTAGCTGAGAAACATCCACCTGATAGACAGAGCGTATATCAGTTAGTTGTTAGATAGTTAGATATTCTAACTTCAATGACTGGTTCAAGCCTAGACATCAACTAAGTAGAGGGCGCTGAGGTGCAGGTGTGCAGTCGGTGGGTCACCAATCAGAAGCAGGCAGGCTGGGAATGGTAGTTTGCTGGTTGATGACCCCTCCCCGCTCAGCTCGTTGTCGCCGTGTGGGGGCTTAGTGGGCGGCTGTCGGAGTGTGATGCTCCTTGGGACAGTCCTCTGTCCTTTTCTAGCCTTGTGCTTCTGCTGCCGTCCTCTCCAATTCTGCTGGGCATCTTTTCCTTTTCCTTCTGTTTCGTTTTTCTCCCCCCTCTCCTCCTATCTGCTTGCCGTTTCCTGCCGACCTTTTGCTCGTTCTAGTTCTTCCCTTGGACTTCTTCTATTTTGATGCCCGGGTGCTTGAGGAGGCATACTCTTGCACCCGTAGAACTGTAGTACCCGACGTCGAGAGCGAGGGGAACCTTTTATTGTCAATCCCCCTTTCGTCACTGAACCCGATCTCGACGGACTGTCGGTTTCTTAAGGTGTCGTTTGTGGGGCGTATACTCACGACGCACCCCTAGGAGGCCCCGGCAAGATCGGCGATATCTTCTTGTTGGGTGTCCTGCCTCTAATAGTGGCTCCATGGTGGGTGTGGGGGCACATTCGTGACTGAATTCTTCTTTTCGTAATGATGATAACCCCTGTTTCGGCTGCTTCTGGTTTACCTTCTCAGGCTCATGGGGTGGGCGACCAAGCCCCCGAGTCGGTCCGTATTGGAAGACCGGGCTCTGTAGCCTCCGCTGCATTGGGCCCCGACCTTGCTCCTCCTTTGGCCTCTCTGACTCCTTCCCCTGGCTCCCCTCCTTTCTCTGTGGTTGGGTCGAGTCCCAAGCCCCCAGTGGTGACTACCTCGTCCCCTGGCGCGACTCCTTCTCTAGTTGTAACTGCTGCGCCTTTTAACCCCTCTCTCTCTGGGGGTTCTCACCGCCGTCCTCGTCACGGCCGCCCTCGCTCGATTCCTTCCAGTTCTGCTACCTATCAAGCCTTGTTTGGTCCTGCTTCGTGGGCAACTCCCTCAACTTGAAGCACCGGGAGCGTTTATCTTTTCCTGAGGCGAGACGCCAGGTTCGCTGGCTCCCGCCTTATGCTAATATCTCTTATGCTCGCGTGTTGCGCTCTTCCTCTCCTCGTCCTTCCCGCCTTCCTCAGACTCACAACCGTTTCCGGGCCTTGGACCCTGATGCGCCCACTGCCCCCTCCTCTGTTCCTTTGGGTTCTCTCCCGAAGGATCCTCCTCCTAGTCCTCTGTCTGGGGTTCCCCTTCCTTCTACCCGGTCTGTCGTGTCTCCTGTGTCTTCTTCCTCGTCTCCCTCCGTTCCTCCTTCCCATCCTTCCCCTCCGTCTCTTGACTCTCCCCGCCGCCTGTCGGTGCGGGCTGATGTCCATCGCTCTCCAAACGGCCGTCAGGTGTGCTCTCGTTCAGCTTCTCCTGTTGAGACGCTAGAATCCGTTGCCCAGTACGTGGTTGCTGGAACACCTGTCTCTTTACGTCAGAAGCGTAAACCTGGCTCCACTTCTTCCTCCTCCCCGGCGGGTAAGAAGGTTTCGCTTTCTTCCTCGGCCCCTACTTCTGCCTCTCTCGCTCCTTCCCCTCCCATTTCGGTGGTTGCGCCCCCTGTTCCTGCTATGGAGGTTTCTTTAGCCCCCGCTTCCCTCTCAGTTGCTGCCGTTGCTGAGGTACGCTCCCCCCTTTCTACCCCTCCTCTTCCTGCTGCTGTCCTTGCCTGCTCCTCTCCGTTGTCTCCTCCTCTTCCTCCTCCTCCTCCTCCTCCGGACCCTGCCCGCCCACCTCTGATCTGTTCTCCCGTTTCCTTCCCTCCGTCTTTGCTCAGTTTACCCATGCCCCCTAACCCTGACTTTGCTGACCCTGATATTCTTTAACGTGCTCTGTTGCTCTTTCGCCTTTGTCTCTTCCTTGTTCTCTGTTTTTGTCCTTTCTCTTCTCGTCGTTGTCCATTCTTCAATGGAACGTTCGAGGTTATTACGCTAATTTCCTCGAACTCCAACTTCTGATTTCGCGGTTTTCGCCCCTTTGTGTCTGTCTCCAGGAGCCGATGCTTGGTGCTCGTCCTGGTCGTTTTCGTGGCTATTCCTTTCTCTCCCCCCCCCCCCCCCAGCTGTTGCTGGGGCTTCTAATTCTTCTGCTCTTTTGATTCGTGCTGATGTTCCCTTTGTTCTTTACTTTTTCCTTCACCTCTCCATTGTTCTGCTGCTCGTGTCTTTGTGGGGAAATGGTACATGTTTGTTCCATTTATCTCCCCCCGAGTGTCCCGCTTTCACTTCCTGATTTGAAACACCTCCTAGACTCCTTGCCGGAGCCTGTGCTCCTGCTGGGTGACTTCAATTGTCGTCATTCTCTTTGGGGTGACGTTCTGATGAATACCCGGGGACGCCTTCTTGAGCCATTTCTCCTCTCTTCTTCCCTGTCTCTTCTGAATTCTGGTGAGCCCACTCATTTGGACTCTCGGACTCGCACCCTTTCTTGTCTTGATCTTTCTCTCTGCTCTTCTTCTCTTTACTTAGATTTCACGTGGCAGGTTCTTGATGACCTCCATGGAAGTGATCATTTCCCCATCCTTGTTTCCTTTTTCTCTTTTCGCCCTTCCCTCTCTTTCCCTAGGTGGCAGTTTGCTAAGGCGGACTGGACCCTATTTTTCCTCAGTGCTACTCTCTCTGACTTCTCCCTTCTGCCTCTCTCTCGCGCTCTCCTCCTTTTTCATGACACTGTCTTCAACACTGCCCTCCGCTCTATCCCTCGCTCTTCCTCCCGGGGCCCACGGAAGTGCGTTCCCTGGTGGAATGCGGACTGTGCTCGGGCTATCCGCTGTAAGCGTGCAGCCTGGAAGAGGCACCGCCGTAGGCAGACGACCGATTCTTTTCTTTTCTTTCGGAAAGCGAGTGCGGTGGCCCGTAGGGCCATCCGTACGGCTAAACGTGAATGTTGGGCATCTTATGTCTCAACAATTACGTCCAAAACCCCTCTGGCCCAGATCTGGAAGCGTATCCGCAAGATAGCGGGTAAGTTCGTTCCCGATGTTTCACCGGTTCTTCACCTCCATGATACTCTTGTGGCGGACCCGTTGCAGGTCGCTTCCGAACTGGGTTCCCACTTTTCTTCTGTTAGCTCTGGTCTTCATCTTCCCCAATCTTTCCTTCTTCGTAAACCTGTCCTTGAGTCTCGTCCTTTAGATTTCTGAACTCATCTTCAGCTTCCCTATAATGATCCCTTCTCTCTCTCTCTGAACTTCGTTCTGCCCTGGCCCTCTGCGGTTCTACGGCGGCGGGCTCCGATGGTATTCATTATGAGATGCTTCGCCATCTCCCTCCGAGCACGTCTCAGTATTTACTGAGTCTGTATAATCGGATCTGGGAGTCGTCGTCAGTCCCTGAGGACTGGCTCGATGCCGTTGTCCTCCCTGTTCGCAAACCGGGGTCACTGGGTACTTCCCCTAAGGACTTTCGCCCTATTGCTCTCACAAGTTGTGTCTGCAAACTCTTTGAACGTATGGTTAACGTTCGTCTGATGTGGTTCCTGGAACACCATCACCTCCTCTCCCCTTCTCAATTTGGTTTCCGCAAGTGCCGCAGCACGACAGATGTCCTGGTGAACTTGGAGGTCTATATTCGTACTGCTTTTGCTGCGAAGACCTCCGTTGTTGCCGTCCTTTTTGACCTGGAAAAGGCTTACGACACCACTTGGCGTTATCATATGCTATCTCAACTTCATTCTTTTGGCCTTCGTGGTCATCTCCCTCTCTTTCTCCGCAGCTTCCTCTCTCGTCGTTCCTTTCGGGTGCGCCTTGGTACCGCCCTCTCTCCCTCTTTTCAGCAATACGAAGGTGTGCCCCAGGGTAGTGTTCTGAGCACTACTCTTTTTCTGTTGCCCTCAATGGTCTTCTTTCTTCTCTTCCTTCTGGTGTCTTCTCCGCTCTCTATGTCGATGATCTTACCCTTTGTTGTCAGGGTGATGATTCGCCTCTCCTTCAACGCCGGCTTCAACTTGCAATTGATGCCGTGTCGTCTTGGGCCACAGATCATGGCTTCAAGTTCTCTACTTCTAAGGCTTGTGCCAGGACTTTTATGCGGAAACGGGTTGTTCTTCGTCCCTCTTTGTCCCTTTATGGTCATCCCCTTGAATACAAAGATTCCGCGAAGCTTTTGGGGTTATTCCTTGACACTCGTTTGTCTTGGTCTCCCCATATCTCTTACCTCCGTGTTGAGTGCTCTAAGGCCCTTACCCTCCTTCGGGTCTTGTCCCATACTTCTTGGGGGGCAGATAGGCGCACTCTCCTTGCTTTACATTTCTCTCTTGTCCTGTCTAAGCTCGATTATGGTTGCCCTGCTTACTCGTCTGCTTCTCCTTCTACTCTTCGCCGTCTTGATGCTTTGCACCATACTGGGTTGCGCCTCAGTTCTGGTGCCTTTCGTTCGACCCCCATCCTCAGCTTGTATGTTGACACTGGCTTCCTGTCTCTCCAGGACCGCCGTGATCGCTACTGTCTTCGCTATCTTGCGCGGTCCTTGCAACATCCTTCCTCTCGCCTCTGTCGTGCTTTAACTTTTACCCCTCCTGCGGTTCCTGTTCCTCTTCACCACCTCCCTCTTTCTGTCCGGTTATCTCGCCTACAGGATTCTCTTTCCGTTCGTATTTCTGATGTTTCTCCTCGTGTTGTTCGTTCTTTGCCCCCGTGGAGGGTCCCTCTTCCGCGGTTTTGTACATCCTTGACCCGTATCACTAAAGCTTTTACCCCTCCTACGGTTCTAAAACGCCTTTTCCTCGAGCACTTTTCTTCTCACTCCCGCTCCGTTTCTGTCTTCACCGATGGGTCTAAGTCAGCGGACGGTGTTGGCTACTCTGTTGTTTTTCCTGATCGCACTTATATGTGTCGCTTGCCTCCGGAGACTAGCATCTTTACAGCGGAACTTTATGCTATTCTCTATGCTCTTCGTCTCCTGCTTTCTCGTTGTCAATCTTCCTTTGTAGTTGTTGTTGACTCTCGTAGTGCCCTCATGGCTCTTGGGTCCTTTAATCCGGTTCATCCAGTAGTTGTCGAGATCCAGCATTGGCTGTTTCTCGTTCACAGTAAATTTAAGTCGGTTCAGTTTTGTTGGGTTCCCAGCCATATTGGTGTGTCTTTAAATGAGCGTGCGGATGCTGCCGCCAAGGAAGCTGTCCGCTCTTGTCCCATCTCTCGTAAAGGCATCCCGTATTCTGACTTTTACCCGGTTATCCAATCCTCAGTCCTTACCCGTTGGCAGGCTTCTTGGTTGTCTGTTACTGGTAACAAGCTACGTACTCTTAAATGTTGTGTTTCCTCGTGGCCGTCCTCCTTCCACCGTAACCGGCGGTGGGAAACAGCTCTGGCGAGGTTGCGTATTGGCCATACTCGCTTAACCCATGGTCACTTGATGGAGCGCCGCCCTGCTCCTTATTGTCCTAGTTGCATTTTCCCTCTTACGGTCGTGCATGTCTTTCTTGAAAGTCCTGACTTCCAGGACGAGCGTGTGTCTTGCTTTCCGACCGCCCCTCGCGGTCACCTGTCCCTCGATAGAATTCTTGGTGACTCGGATACTTTTGATATCGTTCGCCTTATGCGTTTTTGTTCTCGTATTGGCATCCTTGGTGATATTTAGCGCCCTCTGATTATTTTGCGTATTTGATGGTGCTACATAGCCTTCCCGGTTTGGTGCCTTCTTTTGATAATTACTTACTTACTTGCTGGTTGATGACGGAGCCGGCATGGAGGGAGTGTGGAGTAGGGGGGAGTTTAGGGTACGTTTGCCTCCTGGACAAAACGTTTTGTGCTACTGGTAGACATATCTTGAAGGTAGCATCTTATTGTTGTATATATATAAGTAACTTTATGTAGGGAAGAGCTGGCTCAATCTCTCTTGAAAGAGATTACCGTCACAACTCTCCCCCGAAGCCTGCTCTAATAGGTGAAATTACGTCTTCAGATGGTAGAGTGGTAGGTGTAGCTGCCTCTACCTCATAGACTCTGGAGAGGGCGTCTGCTATGATGTTGTCAGAACCCTTGATGTAGAAGATCTCCAGGTTGAAATTCTGCAGATACAACGCGCATCGTAGAAGTCGTTGATTGTTGAATTGGGCTTGCTGCAAGAAGCGTAGGGGATTGTGGTCCGAGTAGATGGTGATAGACCGAGCATTTTGTAGGTAAGATGCAAAGTGCTGTAAGTTCAGGACGATGGAGAGGAGTTCCTTTTCGATAGTGCTGTAATTCTTCTGGTGAGGTTTTAACTTGTAGTTGTAGTAGCTAACAGGGAGAACCTCCTCGCCTCGTTGTTGCATCAGGACGCCCACGATGCCAGTACCACTGGCGTCGACATGGAGGATGAAAGGCTTCGTGATATCTGGCGAGGCGAGAATGGGATTAGAACAGAGCAGAGATTTAAGTTGTTCAAAAGCAATGGTTTGCTGAATGGTCTAATGATACCGTTGCTTGGGGCTGGTTAAAGTGATCAATGGTGTCACCACCGTACTAAAATTCTTCACAAACCTACGGTAGTAGGAGGCAAGACCAAGGAAGCGCAGGAGCTGCTTCCTGGTGGGAGGCTGTGGGTAATGCTGGATGGCTTGAGTGTGTGTGTTTAACGGAGCTAGGCTGCCACTCCCTCTCACATGACCAAGATAACGCACTTTACCTTTAGCAAAGGTGGACTTGCCCAAGTTGATGGTGAGGCCGGCTGTCAGTAGCTTGGCGAACAATCGTTGCAGCTGGAGCAGATGTTCGTTCCAGGTGTTGGTTGCCACAACCATATCATCCAAGTAGGCGTAAGTGTTATCTAAGCCATGTATGACGCGGTTGACAGCTCGCTGGAAGGTGGCCGGGGCATTACATAGTCCAAATGGAAGGCGTTCATATCTGTAAAGGCCAAAAGGTGTGTGGTGAAGGCAGATATTTCCTTAGCTCGTTCTGTCAAACATACTTGGTAGTATCCATTGAGTAAGTCTAGTTTGGGTAAATACCGAGCATTACCAATGGCGTCAAGGATGTCATCTATTTTAGGTAATGGCTAAGCATCCTTGACAGTCACAAGATTCAATTTCCGGTAATCGGTACACAGCCTCACTTTACGGTACAGTTTCGGCACCAAGATGCAGGGTGAGGCCCAAGGGGACTCACAAGGGGTGGCCAGCCCATGATCCAGGAGGTACTGTTCTTCAGAACGCATAACTTCCTTTTTGCTCGGGCTGAATGTGTAGATAGGTTGACGAATCGGCCGGGTGTCAAGGAATAGCTGGATGTCGTGCTGAACCACATTACACTCCTGGGGATCATCGCTGAACAATTTCTGATGTTCCTTGTAGATTCTGATGAGAGGAACACTATTACTGTCCTGCAAATAGGTATGAAGATCATTAAGGATTTCCGAGTTGGAAGGCACTGACTCAGTGTTAGTGCTTTCGGGAGGAGAAGCAGGGAAGGTCTCACTGTGGAGGTATGGACCTTTAAAGGTGGATAATGATACCAACACAGTGGGGGGGATTACCTTGATACAACTTCAGGAGGTTGACGTCGCACAACTGGGTCTTTCGCCGCCTATCTGGAGTCTCAAGAACGTAGTTGTGGTTGTTCCTGCACTCCTTGATGCGGAAGGGTCCTGAAAACTTGTTTTGCAATGGAGAACCTGGGATAGGAAAATATGCCAACACGAAGTCTCCTGGGTTAAATTTCCTTATTTTGCTGCTTTGGTCAAAATGAGTCTTCATCCTCTCCTAAGCTTTCAATAGATTGCCATTAGCAAATTTACGTACTCTCTCTAGAATGTGTTGTAAGTTTTGAAGAAACTGGGGCACATTCTGAGGGTCACTGAAGGTGGCCTTACGTAGAGAGTCTTTAAAAGCTTTGAGAGGAGTACGGCACTTACGTCCGTAGAGCATCTCATAAGGAGATACTCCTAGAGATTCATTGGGGAGACTTCTGAAAATGCACATAATGAGGTCAAGTTGATTACCCAGTCCTTCAAGGTTTCATTGCAAAATTTCTTTAGGAGTGATTTAATAGTCTAATGACTACGTTCAAGAGAACCCTGTGAAGCAGGATGATAGGGGCTGGACAATACCTGTGTGATGTTGAACTCTTCCAGTGTCTTCTTGAAGAGATCACTGGTGAAGTTGGTGCCACAGTCACTTTGAACCTCTCTTGGAAATCCATACTGGGTGAAGATCTTCAATAGTTGTTTCACCACAGTAGCAGCCGTAATGTTCTTTACTGAAACTGCTATGGGGAAGCTCGTGGTAGGACACATGATAGTTATTATATATGCGTTGCCAGAACTGGTCCGGGGTAAAGGACCAACACAGTCTATGATGAGTCTATGGAAAGGTTCCGCAGGCACCTGGATGGTGCACTAACTCTGGGTGTCTTATAATCCCCAAGTTCATTAAGGCACATATCATTGAACATATGGAAGGTGAGAGAGTGAACACAAGCTATGTATGTGTATTCTTCTCATGGATGACATGCATTAATAAATATTCATTCACGAGTCCTGGAACACATGGGGTGCCGTGATGCATCAGGCCCAGGAGTCGCCCAAGAGTCATTTAATATAATAATACTTATTCAAATAAACTAATTGGAAACAATTCATTGAAAATAAAGAAAATCACTCGGCCTATTAGGCAAATTGGGCCTTGCATAGTAGGCCGAGAAGTGCATTCTGGCTACTAGGTACGACTATATATATATATATATATATATATATATATATATATAATATATATATACCTACCATATATAACGATATATATATATATATATATATATATATATATATATATATATATATATATATATATAATGTCGTACCTAATAGCCAGAACGCACTTCTCAGCCTACTATGCAAGGCCCGATTTGCCTAATAAGCCAAGTTTTCCTGAATTAATATATTTCCTCTAATTTTTTTCTTATGAAATGATAAAGCTACCCATTTCATTATGTATGAGGTCAATTTTTTTTATTGGAGTTAAAATTGACGTAGATATATGACCGAACCTAACCAACCCTACCTAACCTAACCTAACCTAACCTAACCTAACCTATCTTTATAGGTTAGGTTAGGTAGCCGAAAAAGTTAGGTTAGGTTAGGTAGGTTAGGTAGTCGAAAAACAATTAATTCATGAAAACTTGGCTTAATAGGCAAATCGGGCCTTGCATAGTAGGCTGAGAAGTGAGTTCCGGCTACTAGGTACGATATATATATATATATATATATATATATATATATATATCGTTATATATGGTAGGTATATATATATATATATATATATATATATATATATATATATATATATATATATATATATATATATATATATATATATATTAGTATATTTTGGTAGCAGTCTTTCCTGTAGACATATATTATTTAATATGACCGAAAAAGTAAGATTAATAATTCTAACACGAATTTTCTCAATCTTTCGTACATTACGCTTCACTGTTGGAGGTAAATCAAAAATTAATTCTCCAAAATTCATTTTTATTTCTAGTCTGACGCGACACGGGCGCGTTTCGTAAAACTTATTACATTTTCAAAGACTTTAGTTCACAAATACACAACTGAATAGAACTTACGTATCTCCGATTTTATATCTACATTTGAGTGAGGTGGGAGGGGTGATGTGGCATTAACACAAGACAGAACAAGAGGGGATATTAATAGGGTATTAAAAGTATCAACACAAGACAGAACACAAACAATGGGTATTGAATAGAAGTGTTTGTAGAAAGCCTATTGGTCCATATTTCTTGATGCTTCTATATTGGAAGCATCATTATATATTATCATCGATATATATTATCTCATGATATATATATATATATATATATATATATATATATATATATATATATATATATATATATATATACCTACCCCTTCTAGGTAGTAAAAAAAAAAAATATATATATATATATGGGCCTATATATATATATATATATATATATATATATATATATATATATATATATATATATGGCACAACTCTCGTAAACACGAGAGTGAAGTATACAACTTTAGAACACTTTCCCACCAGGAGACTCGGTGGGAAAGTGTTCTAAAGTTGTATACTTCACTCTCGTGTTTAGGAGAGTTGTGCCTTTAGCATAGACACTGTGTCTTCCCATATTAACAGGGACTTGATGAAATAAACGTATAAATGACCCCTCACTTGCTCTAGTGCTCTTGGGAGGTGTTGATCTTTGGGGTATTTAAATACTCCGAAATTACCATCTCTTTTAAGGGTCTGAGCAGGTGGTGGAGCGGGTTAAGGCGTACCTGTTATGCCAGTTGCTGGAAGGCATCTGTGCTGGCTAGGGTTCGAGTCTCCTGGTGGGAAAGTGTTCTAAAGTTGTATACTTCACTCTCGTGTTTAGGAGAGTTGTGCCTTAAGCATAGACACTGTGTCTTCCCATATTAACAGGGACTTGATGAAATAAACGTATAAATGACCCCTCACTTGCTCTAGTGCTCTTGGGAGGTGTTGATCTTTGGGGTATTTAAATACTCCGAAATTACCATCTCTTTTAAGGGTCTGAGCAGGTGGTGGAGCGGGTTAAGGCGTACCTGTTATGCCAGTTGCTGGAAGGCTTCTGTGCTGGCTAGGGTTCGAGTCTCCTGGTGGGAAAGTGTTCTAAAGTTGTATACTTCACTCTCGTGTTCAGGAGAGTTGTGCCTTAAGCATAGAAACTGTGTCTTCCCATATTAACAGGGACTTGATGAAATAAACGTATAAATGACCCCTCACTTGCTCTAGTGCTCTTGGGAGGTGTTGATCTTTGGGGTATTTAAATACTCCGAAATTACCATCTCTTTTAAGGGTCTGAGCAGGTGGTGGAGCGGGTTAAGGCGTACCTGTATATATATATATATATATATATATATATATATATATGAATGAAAACTCACACCCCAGAAGTGACTCGAACCCATACTCCCAGAAGCAACGCAACTGGTAACTACAGGGCGCCTTAATCCGCTTGACCATCACGGCCGTCAAAAGGAAGTGATAGCCGAGGCTATTTGAGCCACTTCCCCGACGGCAACTCGGATGGAAATCTTGGGCATAGCATTTCACCAAATCACCTCATTCTTTGGGGCACACGTGAGGAACACAAATGCGAACAAGCCTGAATGGTCCCCAGGACTATATGCGAATGAAAACTCACACCCCAGAAGTGACTCGAACCCATACTCCCAGAAGCAACGCAACTGGTAACTACAGGGCGCCTTAATCCGCTTGACCATCACGGCCGTCAAAAGGAAGTGATAGCCGAGGCTATTTGAGCCACTTCCCCGCGTGCAACTCGGATGGTAATCTTGGGCATAGCATTTCACCAAATCACCTCATTCTTTGGGGCACACGTGAGGAACACAAATGCGAACAAGCCTGAATGGTCCCCAGGACTATATGCGAATGAAAACTCACACCCCAGAAGTGACTCGAACCCATACTCCCAGAAGCAACGCAACTGGTAACTACAGGGCGCCTTAATCCGCTTGACCATCACGGCCGTCAAAAGGAAGTGATAGCCGAGGCTATTTGAGCCACTTCCCCGACGGCAACTCGGATGGTAATCTTGGGCATAGCATTTCACCAAATCACCTCATTCTTTGGGGCACACGTGAGGAACACAAATGCGAACAAGCCTGAATGGTCCCCAGGACTATATGCGAATGAAAACTCACACCCCAGAAGTGACTCGAACCCATACTCCCAGAAGCAACGCAACTGGTAACTACAGGGCGCCTTAATCCGCTTGACCATCACGGCCGTCAAAAGGAAGTGATAGCCGAGGCTATTTGAGCCAATTGTTCAGGCTTGTTCGCATTTGTGTTCCTCACGTGTGCCCCAAAGAATGAGGTGATTTGGTGAAATGCTATGCCCAAGATTACCATCCGAGTTGCCGTCGGGGAAGTGGCTCAAATAGCCTCGGCTATCACTTCCTTTTGACGGCCGTGATGGTCAAGCGGATTAAGGCGCCCTGTAGTTACCAGTTGCGTTGCTTCTGGGAGTATGGGTTCGAGTCACTTCTGGGTGTGAGTTTTCATTCGCATATAGTCCTGGGGACCATTCAGGCTTGTTCGCATTTGTGTTCCTCACGTGTGCCCCAAAGAATGAGGTGATTTGGTGAAATGCTATGCCCAAGATTACCATCCGAGTTGCCGTCGGGGAAGTGGCTCAAATAGCCTCGGCTATCACTTCCTTTTGACGGCCGTGATGGTCAAGCGGATTAAGGTGCCCTGTAGTTACCAGTTGCGTTGCTTCTGGGAGTATGGGTTCGAGTCACTTCTGGGGTGTGAGTTTTCATTCGCATATAGTCCTGGGGACCATTCAGGCTTGTTCGCATTTGTGTTCCTCACGTGTGCCCCAAAGAATGAGGTGATTTGGTGAAATGCTATGCCCAAGATTACCATCCGAGTTGCCGTCGGGGAAGTGGCTCAAATAGCCTCGGCTATCACTTCCTTTTGACGGCCGTGATGGTCAAGTGGATTAAGGCGCCCTGTAGTTACCAGTTGCGTTGCTTCTGGGAGTATGGGTTCGAGTCACTTCTGGGGTGTGAGTTTTCATTCGCATATAGTCCTGGGGACCATTCAGGCTTGTTCGCATATTATATATATATATATATATATTATATATATATATATATATATATATATATATATATATATTAGTATATTTTGGTAGCAGTCTTTCCTGTAGACATGTATTATTAAATATGACAGAAAAAGTAAGATTAATAATTCTAACACGAATTTTCTCAATCTTTCGTACATTTCTTTTCACTGTTGGAGGTAATTCAAAAATCAATTCTCCAAAATTCATTTTTATTTCTAGTCTGACGCGACACTTGAGCGCGTTTCGTAAAACTTATTACATTTTCAAAGACTTTAGTTAACATATACACAACTGAATAGAACTTACTGAATAGAATAGAACATCTCCGATTTTGTTTATATCTACATTTGAGTGAGGTGGATGGGGTGAGGTGGTATTTAATAAGGTATTAATTTCATCAACACAAGCCAGAACATGAAACAATGGGTATTGAATAGAAGTGATTGTAGAAAGCCTAATGGTCCATATTTCTTGATGCTTCTATATTGGAGCGGAGTCTTGAGGTGGGTAGAATATAGTTGTGCATTAATTGGCTGTTGATTGCTGGTGTTGACTTCTTGATGTGTAATGCCTCGCAAACGTCAAGCCGCCTGCTATC
>NC_091158.1:30004997-30219997 GCF_040958095.1 Procambarus clarkii
TATAGGTTAGGTTAGGTTAGGTAGCAGAAAAAGTTAGGTTACGTTAGGTTAGGTAGGTTAGGTAGTCGAAAAACTATTAATTTATGAAAACGTGGCTTATTAGGCAAATCTGGCCTTGCATAGTGGGCGTAGAAGTGCGTTCTGGCTACTAGGTACGACATATATATATATATATATATATATATATATATATATATATATATATGCGAACAAGCCTGAATGGTCCCCAGGACATATGCAACTAAAAACTCACACCCCAGAAGTGACTCGAACCCATACTCCCAGAAGCAACGCAACTGGTAAAAATGGTAAAATGTTTTTGGTAAAATGCTATGCCCAAGATAACTATCCGAGTGCCGGCGGTGGGGTGGTTCATATAGCCTCGGCTATCACCTCATTTTGTCCGGTCGTGATGGTCAAGTGGATTAAGGCGTCTTGTACATACCAGTTGCGTTGCTTCTGGGAGTATGGGTTCGAGTCACTTCTGGGGTGTGAGTTTTCAGTTATATATATATATATATATATATATATATATATATATATATATATATATATATATATATATATATATATATATATATATATAAATATATATATATATATAATATATATATATATATAAATATATATATATATATATATATATATATATATATATATATATTTAATATATATATATATATTTATATATATATGTCGTACCTAGTAGCCAGAACGCACTTCTCAGCCTACTATGCAAGGCCCGATTTGCCTAATAAGCCAAGTTTTCATGAATTAATTGTTTTTCGACTACCTAACCTAACCGAACCTAACTTTTTCGGCTACCTAACCTAACCTAACCTATAGTGATAGGTTAGGTTAGGTTAGGTAAGGTTGGTTAGGTTCAGTCGTATATCTACGTTAATTTTAACTCCAATGAAAAAAAATTGACCTCATACATAATGAAATGGGTAGCTTTATCATTTCATAAGAAATTTTTTTTAGAAAATATATTAGTTCAGGAAAACTTGGCTTATTAGGCAAATCGGGCCTTGCATAGTAGGCTGAAAAGTGCGTTCTGGCTACTAGGTACGATATATATATGTATATATATATATATATATTATATATAATATTATATATATATATATAATATATATTATATATATATATGTATGTATATATATACATATATATATATATATATATATATATATATATATATATATATGTCGTACCTAGTAGCCAGAACTCACTTCTCAGCCTACTATGCAAGGCCCAATTTGCCTAATAAGCCAAGTTTTCATGAATTAATTGTTTTTCGACTACCTAACCTACCTAACCTAACCTAACCTAACCTTTTCGGTTACCTAACCTAACCTAACCTATAGAGATAGGTTAGGTTAGGTTAGGTAGGGTAGGTTAGGTTCGGTCATATATCTACGTTAATTTTAACTCCAATAAAAAAAATTGACTTCATACATAATGAAATGGGTAGCTTTATCATTTCATAAGAAAAAAAATAGAGAAAATTTATTAATTCAGGAAAACTTGGCCTATTAGGCAAATCGGGCCTTGCATAGTAGGCTGAGAAGTGCGTTCTGGCTACTAGGTACGACATATATATATATATATATATATATATATATATATATATATATATATATATATATATATATATATATATATATATATATATATATATATATAGTAGCACATTACGGGTACCACCATTGGTTCAATTAAAGGGACCCAGATCCTCGAAGAAGAAAATAAACAGTGTTCAGAGAAGACTTGTGGATTCTCAATGATCACTTTAATCTTTCCCTTTCCTACCACCCACATTATTTTTAATTATTTTTTTTATTGAATTGCTTCAGTTTACATAGAACATAACAATATAACAATCAGTGTTCGAAGACCTCGTCCAAATCTTCGGAGGTCACGTGCGTACCCAAGATACAACACGCATTTCCCCTCCAAACTGCGACACTGAGGCGCTGGAACATGAAATTGGCCGCTCTTGGGTCTCTAGTTTTCCCAATGACATCCTCACCCACCTCCTTCAGGAACTTAAGTACACGTTTACCCTAGGCGCCCAGAGTCTCAGAGCCTATTGGCACGAACCTGTAACAACGTTCTAGGTCACTGTACTTGTTGGTTTTCTGGGTTTCCCTGAAGGTGACCGCCCCGCCTCCCTCAGCTGTGCTGTAAGGTAGATAGGTATCAGCCATGGCTGATACCTATCTACCGCCATGGCTGCAGGGTGACTCCATCTGGGCGTTTGTGGGTGCTGTCAGGTCTGCTCAGCTGAGGTTCCCTTTGTGCTGGGCACCCAGCTGTAGCCAAACTTCTCTTGATTATGTCATTGACTGCTTCATGTCTGGCAATCTTTCCCTGTGTCTTACGACAGATGAGACCATGGCTGCCATATTGATCTGCCCGTACATGGCCGCAAATACACCAGTGTTCGGTGGAGATAGGGGCAGCAAGGCGCAGGGCAACACCAATACTTAGGGCCCGATGGTCCAGGCGGGTGCCCAAGGCGGAATTAGGGACCACCAACAGGAAGTCCCCAGCATGGGGGGGCTTGCACAGCTAGGAGACGCGCTCTGTCCTTCTCCGAAGCTGCCTCCAGCAATGCTTTGGCGATGTTTTCCACTATGGGGCTATCCCATTTGGACTGTTTGCAGTCATTTGGAAAAGTCGGTCGAGAGTGAGAGTTGACAAGAGTGTCCCACTGACTGGTTCCTTCCGCGAATTTGGGATCATGAATCCCAATGGAGTTTCTTAGGTATTCCGGTAGTATTTCCTTAACTAATTCACCTGTAGCACTGGTCGAGGATAAGAATTCCGGCATTGCTAACTGTGTCGCCTTGCGAATACCTATACCCCCGAGTCTAACTGGGAGCATTGCTTGGTCCCATTGGTCATCTTGCAAGGAGAGATTTAACACTTTCACGGTTATTGGCCTTAAGAGTAAGTCATATTCCGTTAATTTTGGGCTGTCGAAGTTGGGAGCACACCTTAGGAAGTAGGTCAGTGTGGGCAAAGCCAGGCACCTTGTGAGAAGGTACAAAGCATCGTGGGCGTCCAAAGCCCCTATTCTTCCCTCCGTCCTCCTCAGGTCGTTCAGCTTTTCCTCGAGGACTACCTCAATGGCGCTCGAGCCCAGAGGTGCCCCTATCAGCACACTGTCGGTGAGAGCGATCACTGGGGCTCGTGGCAGTATGATTCGTACTGCATCTATGATTGGTTGGCTAGATGAGATGATTTTACACTTTGATGGGTTTAATTAAAGTGAGTCCTAACTCCTCTCCCTTAGATTTCTCCAGCTGTAGATTTTCTAGCAGGGACTCCTGTGTCCCTGCCAGGGTGCAATCGTCCAGGAACCAGATGTTGAGTTCGCTGGTCAACCTGCTTGTGACCTCTTTAGTTGCCATGCAAAAAAGGAAAGGGGCAAGCCGGTCTCCCTGCTGGACACCTGCGGAAAGAATTTCATGTTCCCCAAACAACAGCGTCGATTCCCTACTGTACCCTGCTGAGACGAAGGGCAGTAGACAAGGAAAGCGTGTTCGAACCGCTTCCAGTACCACATCCCTTTTTACCTGGTTGAAGGTATTTTTAAAGTCTAATTTAATTAATGCCTTATTGTCTGCGAGGTGCTTAATATAGGCTCGTACTACACGAGCTGCTGCTTCACAGCCATGGGGGACACCAAAACCTAGTTGATGGGGTCGAAGCATCGTTGCAGCGGCTATGCTAATTTTTCTGACAGCTGCCATAACATCAAGGCGCCGAAGTGTATTACTCACGGTAATGGGTCCGACTCCACCATCTTTCTTCTTAAGGGCACAAAGGGATGCTCCGAAGAAGAAGGGTTTAATTGTATCTGGGATCAGCTCAGAGAGGCAGTCGCTGACAAACTTCGTGACCTCTGACAATAGTGTCTCGGCAACTTCGCCGAGAACTGGATTTACCATCTCCTTGAGGTGCTGAGGTGTTACTCCAGTGTATCCCCCTGCTGAGCCTGGTGGGAATGACATGATGGCTTTGTATACCTCTGACGCTTGGAGGAATAGAGGTCCCATGTCTGGGACATTTGTGTCCCGAGCAATTGGTTCCCATGGTACTCTAGGAGGGTGCGTCTCTCTCAGTGAGTCGGCGGTAGCGGGATTTCTAGGGACGATTGTATCTTCGCTGGTAAGTAACCTAATTGCTCCTACTGTGTTGCCCTCTACATTTTCTTGGTCACTTGTGTTTCTAGTTTAAAATTGTCATTGGAACTCTTGGGTCTGCAACGGTGGCTTTTGCGTTGAGGAGGGATGGGGATCAAGTTGTCAGCTCTGGGGAAATTATTTATTGCCCTAGTGACTGATGAGGCTAGTGACTTGCGTCCTCTTGCTGGTACGCCTAAGCAAATATTGCCAAACAGGAGCAAATTATGAATGCTTTGAAGGTGGCCGTGGTATTAAGATTTGCAGACCGTTCATTCACTTTCCTTAGAAGGTCTGTATATTTCCCTGCTGCCAATGGGCGCGCTGCTTTAAGAATGTGAGGAAGAGTTCTGGTGGTGGATGCTTTGATGGCCCCCAGGAGGTCATCTGATGACATGAAGTTTGCTGGGATGTGTGGGGGTGCCGGGGGGACCTGTGGGCCTTCTCTCTCTACAGGTTCCGTCCATGAACCCTCACAGTTTTGTGTTGACGTAGAGTTCCATCGTTTCTAATGCATTTAGATTCGTCACACACCCGACACGTTCCTCTACGTCTGGGTCCTCTGTTTGCACCTCTGGGTGCACAGTTCCCAGGACCCTGTTCATGGCTGAGATATATATATATCTCAGCCAAGATATATATATATATATCACAGATATATGTATATGTATCTATATATATATATATATATATATATATTATATATATATATATATATATATATATATATATATATATATAAGAAGATCTCTTCCCACATATATATATATGTGGGAAGAGATTATATGTTCATATAACATATAATCTCTTCCCACAACCAAACCATCGCCAGAGAAATCCTAGTAAACAACACAGAAATCATCGATAGATACAGCGATAGCAGGCGGCTTGACGTTTGCGAGGCACTACACATCAAGAAGTCAACACCAGCAATCAACAGCCAATTATTGCACAACTATATTCTACCCACCTCAAGACTCCGCTCCAATATAGAAGCATCAAGAAATATGGACCAATAGGCTTTCTACAAACACTTCTATTCAATATCCATTGTTTCGTGTTCTGTCTTGTGTTGATGAAATTAATACCCTATTAATACTCTTGTTCTGTCTTGTGTTGATGAAATTAATACCCTATTAATACCACACTTTGTTCTGTCTTGTGTTAATGCCACATCACCCCTTCCACCTCACTCAAATGTAGATATAAAATCGGAGATACGTAAGTTCTATTCAGTTGTGTATTTGTGAACTAAAGTCTTTGAAAATGTAATAAGTTTTACGAAACGCGCCCGTGTCGCGTCAGACTAGAAATAAAAATGAATTTTGGAGAATTGATTTTTGATTTACCTCCAACAGTGAAGCGTAATGTACGAAAGATTGAGAAAATTCGTGTTAGAATTATTAATCTTACTTTTTCGGTCATATTTAATAATATATGTCTACAGGAAAGACTGCTACCAAAATATACTAATATATATATATATATATATATATATATATATATATATATATATATATATATATATATTATATATATATATATATATATATATATATATATATGTCGTACCTAATAGCCAGAACGCACTTCTCAGCCTACTATTCAAGGCCCGATTTGCCTAATAAGCCATGTTTTCATGAATTAATCTTTTTTCGTCTACCTAACCTACCTAACCTAACCTAACCTAGCTTTTTTTGGCTACCTAACCTAACCTTACCTATAAATATAGGTTAGGTTAGGTTAGGTAGGGTTGGTTAGGGTCGGTCATATATCTACGTTAATTTTAACTCCAATAAAAAAAAATTGACCTCATACATAGAGAAAAGGGTTGCTTTATCATTTCATAAGAAAAAAATTATAGTAAATATATTAATTCAGGAAAACTTGGCTTATTAGGCAAATCGGGCCTTGAATAGTAGGCTGAGAAGTGAGTTCTGGCTACTAGGTACGACATATATATATATATATATATATATATATATATATATTATATATATATATATATATATATATATATATGTATATATATATGTATATATATACACACACATACACACATATTCACATACATACACATACATTTATGTCTCTCCTACTTTGACAGGGGTAAGGTAGCTGTTATGAAATCTAGTGCGCTATTAATCACATAACCACTGAGAGTGATTAAGGTGCTTTTACAAGCTCAGGTTATAGTTACGTCACATTGTAACATTACACACATTGATGCATTACATAATCAATCTTGGGTACAAGTCTAATATATCATCAAGTGTTCCAATATTCAAATAGTGTTTACATAGTTCACCATACCTCAGCCCAGGAGGGCGAAAGTCAGTCAATATAGGACATTCTACAATATAATGTTCAAGGTAGAGCATGTTTTCTCTTTCAGAAATTAGACACATTGTGTATTCTAGACTTTCACAAAGTTGACACATGGTGTATTCCAGACTCTCACAAAGTTGACACATGGTGTATTCCAGACTCTCACAAAGTTGTCGCATGGTGTATTCCAGACTTTCACAAAGTTGTCGCATGGTGTATTCCAGACTCTCACAAAGTTGACACATGGTGTATTCCAGACTCTCACAAAGTTGTCGCATGGTGTATTCCAGACTTTCACAAAGTTGTCGCATGGTGTATTCCAGACTCTCACAAAGTTGACACATGGTGTATTCCAGACTCTCACAAAGTTGACACATGGTGTATTCCAGACTCTCACAAAGTTGACACATGGTGTATTCGACATTTGGATTTTGAAAGAGCTGCCAGATACGTGTATATCCCAGGCGTATTTTGGCCACTATAACACCACATTGCCGAGTTCTTGCTCTATTACTTCCATATGTGAATGTCCCCTCACGAGATTTATCATAATGTTTAATGCTACAAATTTCATGTCTTTGTGAATTTGTTTGGTCGGTTAAATTATCATTAGATATTTGTTTAAGTATTCTCTTTGTCACTGCTAATGAAACACCCATATCAATTTCTAGTACTGGTCTACTACAGGCTGTCTTTGCAAGCATATCAACAGTGACATGCCTTGAGATGCCATCTTGTGATGATATCTAAAGGAATTTAACATGTATATTTAATTCAAATGTGTTTTCTTTAGCAGCTAAAACATTCATTCGAATATCACCTATTATTTTCTGGGTGTTACTACTATGTGCGTTCAATGCAGGTGACTACATATGATGTAGTCTGCCATCACCCACCTTCTTATATCACCGACTTATTACCGCCACTTATATCCATCTTGCCACTGCCATCACCGACTTATATCCATCCCTTGGTGGTGACTACATATGATGGAGCATGCCATCACCCACCTTAACATCACTTATATATCCATCCCCCAGGTGGTGACTCTCCAGACTATGGAGTCTGGCTTCTCGCACCCCAACATCACCGAGGTGGTGATCCCCGTTGGGAGAACAATTATAGGCAGCAGGTTTGGAAAATCCAAGGACGCTGCAGGTTAGTGAAAGGCTTGGTAACAATGTAGTTTAAACCATCTTTTAATTAGCAGGATAATTAGAGAGACAAATTAGGTTGTTAACCTGATCAGTATATTGTTCTGGCAGTAAAATACTAAGTAGAGTTGTTTTGGGGCTTCTATTTGCACTTGTTAAGATTACTAGAATACTCATCAATGTTGTGGTTGGGCGCACCTACAAGTGTTGTGATCATTAAAAGAGAAACATGGTTTCCAGAGTCCTTTTCTTATTATTATTGTCAATAAACTTGGCAATATCTATTGCTGGGAAGTTCCTTGCAGTTAAGGTTATTAGAGTAGCAAGTAAGGTTGTTGCTGGAACTGTGTTGCACGAGTAAGTACTAACACGGTGGTGTGTGGGTGCTTCAGGAGCACTGGCGCTCCTCGAGGTGTTCCTGGTGCCGCTCGTCTCCAGGTTCTACTCCTCACCCACAGTCATGGAATACTACCGGAGAAGAAAGGAATTTGATGTTGTGATCACAAATCACTTGTTTAATGAGGTAATTTTAATACTATAATTGATCTATTATATATATTTTCTTCCTGTGACTTTAACACTTCATATGATATATTCTAACATTAATTAATTTTTTTAAATGTTTCCTGATTTGAATATAATTATTGCAATTGTTAATAATACCTATTGAAACAACAAAATATTTGTCAGGTGGTTTCAAAGTGTTATATATTTTATGATATATAAATATCCATCATCAATCAGACCATCTAACAGATTATTTATTCTGGATAACTGGTCATATATTATGCTCGTAGCAATAACAATAATTTACATGGGATACACTTTTCATCTATTATATATTGGGCAGACGAATTAAATCGTATCAAACTGATTTAGAATGAATGAACATTCATCAGTAAGCTAAATTGTACAAAATCCACATATCTCTAGAACAAACCCTTCGTTGATGAAATTATTCCATAATAATAATAATGTTAATAATAATAATAATAATAATAATAATAATAATAATAATAATAATTATATAATTTGTCATTCACACTTCCGTGGAAATATAGTTTTCATTCACCTGGGATCTAGGAGATGCGAAACACGGACCCCATGCGCGTGAGACTGAGGCTCTAGCCACCGAGTTATGAGTAGTCTTAATAAGGAAAGATTCCAGAACCAAATACTGCTGTTATTCTGGAATTTTCAACTTTCCCTGACTACTACTACTGAAGCTCAGAGGAATTAGTGATCCACGCCCAAGTCATATAATTTGTCAGACACTCTCTCATGGAAATAAACATTTCATTCTCATGGGCTCCAGGAGACTCGATAGAGCTTCTGCCTCACACGTGTGGTGTTCGTGGTTCGAATCTCCTAGATCCCAGGTGAAGGACCCCTTCACCTGGGGAATGCATGCGGAATCCATATGGCGGGGGAATAAACAAGAGAAGCGAGGCTAGTGAATGTTATAGACAAGAACCTCTTTAAACTGCATGTGAAGATAAAGAGGACGAAATACACGAAGTTTATTAGATATGATCTTCACCCAAAGTATGGAAGATATGAAGAACGTGGAACCTTAAATGATCACTATGAGCCAGTGATCATTGAGTCCTAGTCATTGATTATATGATCAAACTTTAAACTATGGCCACGGCTAAAGGTATCATGGAAAAGAGAGTTGACTATTGAAAAGGGGGATTACATAATAGAGTATCTGCGAAATGTACAATGAGAGGAAGAACTTAGAGGGAAAACAGTACAGGAAATGATGGACCAAGTCAAATTGAGATTCAAGGAAGTTAAAGCGCTTCATACCAACAATGAGGCAAAAAGTAGGAGGGAATATAATAACCCCATTTTTAATAGACAATGCTAAGAAGCAAAAATGAAAAGCAGGAGGGAATGGAGGAAATACAGATGTCAAAGGACAGACGAAAGCACGAACAGCGTCAGCAGAGCTAGGAATGAATACATAAATATAAGAAGAGTATCTTTAGGAAATTACGAGAAAGATATTGCTATGAAAGCAAAGAAACAACAAAACTACTACATAATCATATAATAGGGAAATTGACAGTGAACGATCAAATGACAAGACAACGAAAAATGGGACGGGGTATATACGGAAAATGATTAGGAAATTTGCGAAGTGCTAAACACCAGTTTACATGTTGTGTTCTCAACCGAGTCTGAGCATCTCCCAATGTTAGATGAGGAGGTGAACTTAGATGAGAGATATTGAGGTGTTGGCAGAGGAAATAGAGAAACAACGAGCATCACTGGACAAAACTAAAGGAATTGGACCAAACAACGTATCACCGTTGACATTAAAAAAGGCAGCACAGGTCTTCGGAGTACCTCTAGCAAAGATCTTATTGAGTCTCTGACAAAGAGACAGTTGTCCGGCTGCTGGAAGAAGTCAAACGTTGTACTAATTTTCAAGAAAGGAGATAGGGATGAGGCACTTTACTTCAGACCAGTATGACAGACAAACATCTCTGCAAAGTATTTGAAAGAATAATCAGGTTAAGACTAGGTACAGATTTAGAGAGCATTAATATATAAACAAACCCCATGATGGCTTTAGGGAAGGAAATCATGCCTAACGAACCTACTGAAGTTTTATGATAAAGTAACAAGAATAAGGCAGGCCAGAGAAGGTGAAGGGAAACTGCGCAATTCTTGTGTTTCCAAACCTAATTCCAGAGATTCATATACATAGGGTAACATAAGCAGCATACTCTACATTGGCACAAGTTTTCAAGAGTCTTTATAAACTTAAATGAAGAGACATTTAGATGAGAGAGAGAGAGAGAGAGAGAGAGAGAGAGAGAGAGAGAGAGAGAGAGAGAGAGAGAGAGAGAGAGAGAGAGAGAGAGAGAGAGAGAGAGAGAGAGAGAGAGAGAGAGAGAGAGAGAGAGAGAGAGAGATGTGATTGCGATGCATAAAATTCTTTGGGGGATTGACAGAGTGGAAATGTTTGCAAAAAATACCAATAGATCAAGGGGGCATGGGTGGAAGCTTGAGACTCAAACGAGTCAAAGAGATGATACAAAGTTTTCATTTAACATAAGAGTTAGGTGAAAACGGAATTAGCTAAAGGTAAAGGTTGTTAAAGCAAACTCCTTTCATAATTATAAAAATAAACATGATAGGGAAATAGGTCAGGTGCCGTTGCTTTAGACAACTGACGGCTAGAAGATGGGGTCCAAGAACTAATACTTCATCCTGCAAGTACAAATAGATGAGTAAAAATAGGTGAGCTACACACAAACACATTTATACTCTTTCATACAGTCCTTCAATCAACACCCCAAGAAATACACAGCGTGCAAAAAGTAAGTGCTACAGAAATTATCTACCACTATCTGACTTCCAGATGGCCTACCCCTTTGCTGTGGGAATGCCCTTCATCACCCTGACCACCAATGGCGTGGAGCCCCGTCAGTGCGCCGTCTTAGGGAACGTGCTTAACCCAGCTTACGTGCCCAGCGAGTACTTGGACTACCCCCGGCCTTACTCTCTCCTTCACCGCCTCCACAACCTCTACACCATCCTCAGTGTTGCAGGATACTGGCGTGTGTGGGGGATGATGCCCAAGATACAGAGAGAGGTTGGTTGACATATTTCAGAGTGAGCTGTGTGGGATATATTTATATGTGTACACTAGCTTAGTTGTGTTTGCAGGATCGAGCATATATTACTATATATTGGAAACATTCTTTCTTATAGACATGTATTATTGAATATGGCCAAAAGAGTTAGATCATTTGTTCTAGCATGAATATTCCTAGTATTACTTATGATCTTCATATGGGAAGAAAGTTGACAAACCAACTCTGCAATGTTCATGGCCTGGTGCTTATCACTGAAGGCTGTGACGGTGAAACTGTTCAAGATCTACCGAGGCAGAAAAAATTGTATACATGTTTTCTCTCTCTTATTTATAATCAGTTAACAAAATAAGTAACAAAAGGCTTCAAAATAGTATACAAAAGTGCAGGTAAAAAATCTTCCATACTCTAATACAAAGAAGAACCCAAAAGACCCTTAACCTTCATTGCGACTCCCGTAAAGTGTAAATGACACCACACCACTCCTGCCTGCCAAGCTATACAGATAAATGTAAGTAAAGTGCATCATGAACACTGAAGAATACATTCATTACTATATAATTGGGGCTAAATAACCATAATATCTCCCTAAATGAAGAGTACGACTTTGACACACACACCCCGTAGCTCTCGGACTTGAAATTTATACAGATTATCACATTATATATATATATATATATATATATATATATATATATATATATATATATATATATATATATATATATATACAAACACACACACACTGAAGAAAGTGGAAGCACACAGCTACATATAAGGAACATATAAGGCAAAAAATCTCTCAATCCATCACCAAATGTCCATCACACACACCCGAAACTTTGTAACAGATTCCATCTTGCCAAAACTGCAGGTTCTAATTTAAAGTATAATCGTCCTGCCTCTAAGTCCATACATAAATAACATACCCCAACATCAACATAGTCCTAAATATTTTGAACCTTCGTTCATGGTTCAAACTAAACAACGAAAACATCAACATACACATATGCTCATCAGGTCAAAAATGGTGCCGTGGTGCACTCTGACCAAGTCACTAGAGCAACTCTGTGTTTACAAAAATAACTAAAATGTCATAAAATGTGTAAAGTAAAAAATAACTAAAATGTCTAGTTATGTGTACTACCAATAAGATGACAGTACACATAACTAGCCAATCACAGAGCAGGTTCTATATTCATAAGGAAACAGACCAGAATCTTCCAGAAGCAATTGAAGGTGTCAGGTGACCTGACGTTTGGTGGATCGGACTTGGCCTGTACCCTCAGGCGGTCGGTTCCCAAGGAGAACAGTGACTGAGCACCTCTGCCAAGCCTCTCTCCACTGCAAGAAACTACCTCATAACTACTCAAACCCGAATATTGTCTATTCAATTTAATGATCTTATGTCTCGTAGTAACTTGCAGAAACGACTTACATTGGTCATCATGATGTCGTTGGGATGCTCATATACTGCTTATTTGATGGCAGTAATCATGATCGTCCTAGCTGCACGTAAAAGCAGTTAAGGACCTGTGTACATGAATGCACAAGATGACGAATCCCCTGCATTGATCTTATCGTGTCAAACACATTGCACTCAAGGCAATGTGAATTCCACAACACTCGCCACAATGTTTACCACACCCTGTCCATTCTGTAACCCTCAAATCTCTTCTCGTATTTCTCCACAAAGTTTCTGAAAATTTTAGCAATTTTAACCACTACTTTCTTTTTTCTGAGTATTTCAAACAACACAAGACAACTTCTAGCTCACGAACTCAGTCTGTCATAGCAGAGGAGTGAACATGTCCATATCAGCAACGTATAGTCACTCTGGCAACACTGGAACAAGCCAGTCTCACGGCAACCAATAATCCCACAATTCAAAAACCAAGTAATGAACATTAGCATAGCAACACACGTTTGTCCTCACCGGTAGCTAGCACCTTTCTCCATATTAGCTGGTTTTACACAGTTGATATTAGCTGGGGCAGTAGGCACGATGTGAGTTTTGTTTGGTGTTGAGAACGGTAAGATGTACCTAAGTGCAAGCTTGCTGTTGATAGATAAGAATTTAAGATGTAATGTCTTTGCTCTGTCTATTCTAATATTTATGTCTGCCAATTATTTCGGTGTTGAAGATCAGAATATGTATAGTGATGATATGGTTGTGTATAGACGATTTGTTCTACAAAAAATTTCATTTGGCTTACTACATTTAGCACAAATAAGCAAGAAATAGAACATGTCAAAACCGTAGATGTAATTAGTGTCATAACCAGCATGGACACAATTGCTGCAGAAACCCCAATACAACATGGGCTCTATAAGACCAAAAACTGCTCCCCAGTCACATTAGGAGGAAAACAACAGTGAAAGAACAGGTGATGAGACTTAGAATGGGTGAGGACAGATACACAGAGAATGACAATTAGGTGTGTGAAGAACTCAACAAAATATTCCAGAAGGTCTTCACAGTAGAACGAGATGTTTCTGAATTAAGTGAGGTAGCTATAAACCATGCAGCTTTGGAAGGGTTCGAAATTACCAGAGATGTAGTTAGGAGATATCTGTTGGATCTGGACGTGTGAAAGGTTGTTGGACCTGACGGATTCTCTCAATGGATTGTAAAAGAGAGTGTAGAAGCATCTTGCTGGCCACTCGCTATAGTGCAAGTCACTGGAAACAGGAGACCTGCGCGAAATATGGAAGACAGCTAATGTAGTCCCAATATTAAAAAAACGACATGCAAGAGGCACTGAACTACAGGTCAGTGTCCTTAACCTGTACACCATGCAAGGTGATGGAGAAGATCGTGAGAAAAACCTAGAAACATCTTGAGACAAGGAATTTTATGACTCACCATTAATATGGGTTTGATGGCAAATCTTGCCTCACAGATCTAATAAAATTCTACGACCAGGTTACAAAGATAAAGCACTAATGAGTATGGTGGACAGATGGCATTTTATGGACTGCTGGAGAGCCTTTGACATAGTAACCAATAAGCATGTTCGCCACTGTGTTGGGAGCTACAGCAATTAGTAATCTTCGATGCGCAGTTCCCTGTACCCAATATGGACCAATTACTACATCATAAGTTTAAATATTTCAAACAAATGACTTATGACCGTACTTGTGGTATGAGAGGCATCTGAGGGAACGGAGTAGGACAGGTCGAACCACAAGGTGTTCATGACTGACAGGGAAATGTTTGTGCAGTTTTGATGTACCAAAAAGAATATTAATTAATGGGATGGTTCTACATTCACCATTAACAAGATTAGTTATAGACTCATCACGATGACATGTTGATCAACTAGTTCTGATAGAATCTCCTCTTCATTCTCACCATCCAAGTCCCAGCAGTAGATAAATTATCTGCAGGCCTTCATTATCACATAGATCGGGGCCCCAACATTATAACAACGGAGCTTGTGTTAACAAGATGATTGACATCAGCCATTTTCCTAACATTATCAACAGAACCGAAACATCTATTGATAACATTTCCGATCAAGTAACTTTGTATGGTATAAAAGTTAGAAGACTGGCCTGTAGTTTAGTGCTTCCTGTCTGTCATCCCTTCCTGTGAAATTGGACTACATTAGCCGTCTTTCAAATTGTTGACAGTTCTCCTGTTACCAGTGATTTGTTATACACCATGGAGAATGGCAGGCACAGTACTTCTGCTACTTCTTTGAGTATCCACGGTGAGATACCGTCGGAGCCTATAGGCTTTGGCACATCCAACTCTAGTAAATGCTTCCTTACACCGGTAATCTCAAACTCCTCCAGTGGTTCATGGTTCGATATTAGCTCCCTTATCTCAGGTAGTTTATATGTTTCTATATTGCTGTGATGGGTTTCAGCAGGTGTATAATGTATTCATATAACAATGATTGTGTATGAACGGGTGCAATGTACTCGTGTAGCAGTATTTGGAATGAACTTGTGAATAATGTATTCATATAGCAGTGATTGTATATGAACTGGTGAATAATGTATTCATATAGCAGTGTTTGTATATGAACTGGTGAATAATGTATTCATATAGCAGTGATTGTATGAAGATATAAATAGCAGTGATGGGTATGAACTGGTGTACAATGTATTCTTATTTTGTCATGCTCTAATGCAGAGAGGTTAGCAGATGCATAACTGTACGATTGTAATTGTTAAAATGTTAACCATGGCGGGAACCACTCAGGTGTCGGCCATCTTCCCGGACCTGCCTCCGCTGCTGGAGATTGAGAGGAACGTCAGCCTGGCTCTCCTCAACTCTAACTTCGGCAACCATATTCCTGTGCCCCTCCTGCCCTCCCAGGTGGAGGTGGGCTCCATGCACTGTGTACCTGGAACCTCTCTTCCCCAAGTGAGTTGGCCACACACACACAGTTGACTGGTTTTCTCCAGTTGAGTTGGTAACCCATTGGTTTCCTGCAGATGAGTTGGTGATTGTTCATTGACTTCCCCTGTAAAAGATGGTAGCTATAGATGTTAAGTCCTTCTGGCGTTACAACTGAAACAAATATACCTGATGTTTGTAAGTGGTTCTAGAACCATCAGCCGAGAAAGTTCTTAGTTTATATCCCTTGTTCACTGATAAGCTGTTATGATTGGTGGTGATAAACTGAGAGAGTCATGATATGTCTATTATTATATTAATTATTCTGAAGTCAACAACTCCCTGACTGCACTACCTAAGTACGGAGAATAAAAGTAACTTAACCAATGTGACCGTCTGGCAGAGAGAGGTCGAGCGTCCTCACAGGCCCCGTGACACAGACACATTAGCGGTGGCGGGTGACGTTTGAGCATAACTTATATACATATATATATATATATATATATATATATATATGTCGTACCTAGTAGCCAGAACTCACTTCTCAGCCTACTATGCAAGGCCCGATTTACCTAATAAGCCAAGTTTTCACGAATTAATTGTTTTTCAACTACCTAACCTACCTAACCTAACCTAACCTAACTTTTTCGGCTACCTAACCAAACCTAACCTATAAAGATAGGTTAGGTTAGGTTAGGTAGGGTTGGTTAGGTTCAGTCATATATCTACGTTAATTTTAACTCCAATAAAAAAAAAATGATTGCATACAGAATGAAATGGGTAGCTTTATCATTTCATAAGAAAAAAATTAGAGAAAATATATTAATTCAGGAAAACTTGGCTTATTAGGCAAATTTGGCCTTGTATAGTAGGCTGAGAAGTGCGTTCTGGCTACTAGGTACGACATATATATATATATATATATATATATATATATATATATATATATATATATATATATATATATATATATATATATGTCGTACCTAGTAGCCAGAACTCACTTCTCAGCCTACTATTCAAGGCCCGATTTGCCTAATAAGCCAAGTTTTCATGAATTAATATATTTTCTCTAATTTTTTTCTTATCAAATGATAAAGCTACCCATTTCATTACGTATGAGGTCAATTTTTTTTTATTGGAGTTAAAATTAACGTAGATATATGACCGAACCTAACCAACCCTACCTAACCTAACCTAACCTATCTTTATAGGTTAGGTTAGGTTAGGTAGCCGAAAAAGTTAGGTTAGGTTA
This sequence comes from Procambarus clarkii, assembly GCF_040958095.1. NCBI lineage: Eukaryota > Metazoa > Arthropoda > Malacostraca > Decapoda > Cambaridae > Procambarus > Procambarus clarkii. Next base: position 30,021,893 of record NC_091158.1, read on the forward strand.
GGTTAGGTAGGTTAGGTAGTCGAAAAACAAGTAATTCATGAAAACTTGGCTTATTAGGCAAATTGGGCCTTGCATAGTAGGCATAGAAGTGCGTTCTGGCTACTAGGTACGACATATATATATATATATATATATATATATATATATATATATATATATATATATATATATATATATATTGTGACGATAATCTCTTTCAAGAGAGATTGAGCCTGCTCTTCCCTACTTCAAGTTGCGCCAAAGATACAAGTATAAGATGCTACATCCAAGATGTAGCCAGCACAAAACCAGTGCTGATGTCACCAGTAGCACAAAACGTTTTGACCAGGAGGCAAAACGTACCCAATTCCCCCCACTCCACACACCCTCCACACGCCGGCTCGTCATCAAACCAGCTAACTACCCTTCACCAGCTTGCCTGCCCCTGATTGGTGACTTGCCAGCCGCACACCTGCACACCGCAATTCAGCGCCCTCTACACGAGTCGACGTCTGAGCCTGACCAGCTATCAACTTCAGAATATTCCTTGTGCTCTTAGCGTTGACATCTCTCTCTGGCATACTAGCTCATTAGCTCGTATACGAAGGGAGGTTTCAGCCATAGCCGATATTCTCAGCACCATTTCAACATTATTTAATCTATTGTGTTTTTTTGTATTTATCTTTGTCATTTTATTTCATTAGTCATTTGCCCAAGATTTGTCTTTATTTTCATTTATGTTTAAAGTATATATATTAAAGTTTCATTGTTCATACTTTGTGTTTTACGTGTTCCTCCCTCTCGCTTACCACAGACAACACGTAAGCAGTCTATATTTTTGTTTTAAGTGTGACCAGGCTTTGACACCTGCCATGGGAGGACTGCCGAACATCAACACTCCAACACTTTCCCGTCACAATATATATAATATATATATATATATATATTTGTGACGGGAAAATGAGTGTAGATGTTCGGCAGTCCTCCTAATGGCTGGTGTCAATGCCTATCACATTAAAGAAAAAAAGATCAACTGCTTGGCTGTTGTCTGTGGTAAAGTAAGGGAATACTCGCAAAACACATGGTATGAATAATGAAACTTTCATTAAATTGAAAGCAAATTAAAAACAAAGACAATTCCTTGGCTATGTACAGTGCAAACAAACAAGTAAAAAAATTAACAAAAATTAAGAACAGGGATGACGTTACTCTATAATATAACGACAAAATGAAATAAGCAGGTGCTGAGAATAAAGAGCTAGCTGAGAAACATCCACCTGATAGACAGAGCGTATATCAGTTAGTTGTTAGATAGTTAGATATTCTAACTTCAATGACTGGTTCAAGCCTAGACATCAACTAAGTAGAGGGCGCTGAGGTGCAGGTGTGCAGTCGGTGGGTCACCAATCAGAAGCAGGCAGGCTGGGAATGGTAGTTTGCTGGTTGATGACCCCTCCCCGCTCAGCTCGTTGTCGCCGTGTGGGGGCTTAGTGGGCGGCTGTCGGAGTGTGATGCTCCTTGGGACAGTCCTCTGTCCTTTTCTAGCCTTGTGCTTCTGCTGCCGTCCTCTCCAATTCTGCTGGGCATCTTTTCCTTTTCCTTCTGTTTCGTTTTTCTCCCCCCTCTCCTCCTATCTGCTTGCCGTTTCCTGCCGACCTTTTGCTCGTTCTAGTTCTTCCCTTGGACTTCTTCTATTTTGATGCCCGGGTGCTTGAGGAGGCATACTCTTGCACCCGTAGAACTGTAGTACCCGACGTCGAGAGCGAGGGGAACCTTTTATTGTCAATCCCCCTTTCGTCACTGAACCCGATCTCGACGGACTGTCGGTTTCTTAAGGTGTCGTTTGTGGGGCGTATACTCACGACGCACCCCTAGGAGGCCCCGGCAAGATCGGCGATATCTTCTTGTTGGGTGTCCTGCCTCTAATAGTGGCTCCATGGTGGGTGTGGGGGCACATTCGTGACTGAATTCTTCTTTTCGTAATGATGATAACCCCTGTTTCGGCTGCTTCTGGTTTACCTTCTCAGGCTCATGGGGTGGGCGACCAAGCCCCCGAGTCGGTCCGTATTGGAAGACCGGGCTCTGTAGCCTCCGCTGCATTGGGCCCCGACCTTGCTCCTCCTTTGGCCTCTCTGACTCCTTCCCCTGGCTCCCCTCCTTTCTCTGTGGTTGGGTCGAGTCCCAAGCCCCCAGTGGTGACTACCTCGTCCCCTGGCGCGACTCCTTCTCTAGTTGTAACTGCTGCGCCTTTTAACCCCTCTCTCTCTGGGGGTTCTCACCGCCGTCCTCGTCACGGCCGCCCTCGCTCGATTCCTTCCAGTTCTGCTACCTATCAAGCCTTGTTTGGTCCTGCTTCGTGGGCAACTCCCTCAACTTGAAGCACCGGGAGCGTTTATCTTTTCCTGAGGCGAGACGCCAGGTTCGCTGGCTCCCGCCTTATGCTAATATCTCTTATGCTCGCGTGTTGCGCTCTTCCTCTCCTCGTCCTTCCCGCCTTCCTCAGACTCACAACCGTTTCCGGGCCTTGGACCCTGATGCGCCCACTGCCCCCTCCTCTGTTCCTTTGGGTTCTCTCCCGAAGGATCCTCCTCCTAGTCCTCTGTCTGGGGTTCCCCTTCCTTCTACCCGGTCTGTCGTGTCTCCTGTGTCTTCTTCCTCGTCTCCCTCCGTTCCTCCTTCCCATCCTTCCCCTCCGTCTCTTGACTCTCCCCGCCGCCTGTCGGTGCGGGCTGATGTCCATCGCTCTCCAAACGGCCGTCAGGTGTGCTCTCGTTCAGCTTCTCCTGTTGAGACGCTAGAATCCGTTGCCCAGTACGTGGTTGCTGGAACACCTGTCTCTTTACGTCAGAAGCGTAAACCTGGCTCCACTTCTTCCTCCTCCCCGGCGGGTAAGAAGGTTTCGCTTTCTTCCTCGGCCCCTACTTCTGCCTCTCTCGCTCCTTCCCCTCCCATTTCGGTGGTTGCGCCCCCTGTTCCTGCTATGGAGGTTTCTTTAGCCCCCGCTTCCCTCTCAGTTGCTGCCGTTGCTGAGGTACGCTCCCCCCTTTCTACCCCTCCTCTTCCTGCTGCTGTCCTTGCCTGCTCCTCTCCGTTGTCTCCTCCTCTTCCTCCTCCTCCTCCTCCTCCGGACCCTGCCCGCCCACCTCTGATCTGTTCTCCCGTTTCCTTCCCTCCGTCTTTGCTCAGTTTACCCATGCCCCCTAACCCTGACTTTGCTGACCCTGATATTCTTTAACGTGCTCTGTTGCTCTTTCGCCTTTGTCTCTTCCTTGTTCTCTGTTTTTGTCCTTTCTCTTCTCGTCGTTGTCCATTCTTCAATGGAACGTTCGAGGTTATTACGCTAATTTCCTCGAACTCCAACTTCTGATTTCGCGGTTTTCGCCCCTTTGTGTCTGTCTCCAGGAGCCGATGCTTGGTGCTCGTCCTGGTCGTTTTCGTGGCTATTCCTTTCTCTCCCCCCCCCCCCCCCCAGCTGTTGCTGGGGCTTCTAATTCTTCTGCTCTTTTGATTCGTGCTGATGTTCCCTTTGTTCCTTTACTTTTTCCTTCACCTCTCCATTGTTCTGCTGCTCGTGTCTTTGTGGGGAAATGGTACACTGTTTGTTCCATTTATCTCCCCCCGAGTGTCCCGCTTTCACTTCCTGATTTGAAACACCTCCTAGACTCCTTGCCGGAGCCTGTGCTCCTGCTGGGTGACTTCAATTGTCGTCATTCTCTTTGGGGTGACGTTCTGATGAATACCCGGGGACGCCTTCTTGAGCCATTTCTCCTCTCTTCTTCCCTGTCTCTTCTGAATTCTGGTGAGCCCACTCATTTGGACTCTCGGACTCGCACCCTTTCTTGTCTTGATCTTTCTCTCTGCTCTTCTTCTCTTTACTTAGATTTCACGTGGCAGGTTCTTGATGACCTCCATGGAAGTGATCATTTCCCCATCCTTGTTTCCTTTTTCTCTTTTCGCCCTTCCCTCTCTTTCCCTAGGTGGCAGTTTGCTAAGGCGGACTGGACCCTATTTTTCCTCAGTGCTACTCTCTCTGACTTCTCCCTTCTGCCTCTCTCTCGCGCTCTCCTCCTTTTTCATGACACTGTCTTCAACACTGCCCTCCGCTCTATCCCTCGCTCTTCCTCCCGGGGCCCACGGAAGTGCGTTCCCTGGTGGAATGCGGACTGTGCTCGGGCTATCCGCTGTAAGCGTGCAGCCTGGAAGAGGCACCGCCGTAGGCAGACGACCGATTCTTTTCTTTTCTTTCGGAAAGCGAGTGCGGTGGCCCGTAGGGCCATCCGTACGGCTAAACGTGAATGTTGGGCATCTTATGTCTCAACAATTACGTCCAAAACCCCTCTGGCCCAGATCTGGAAGCGTATCCGCAAGATAGCGGGTAAGTTCGTTCCCGATGTTTCACCGGTTCTTCACCTCCATGATACTCTTGTGGCGGACCCGTTGCAGGTCGCTTCCGAACTGGGTTCCCACTTTTCTTCTGTTAGCTCTGGTCTTCATCTTCCCCAATCTTTCCTTCTTCGTAAACCTGTCCTTGAGTCTCGTCCTTTAGATTTCTGAACTCATCTTCAGCTTCCCTATAATGATCCCTTCTCTCTCTCTCTGAACTTCGTTCTGCCCTGGCCCTCTGCGGTTCTACGGCGGCGGGCTCCGATGGTATTCATTATGAGATGCTTCGCCATCTCCCTCCGAGCACGTCTCAGTATTTACTGAGTCTGTATAATCGGATCTGGGAGTCGTCGTCAGTCCCTGAGGACTGGCTCGATGCCGTTGTCCTCCCTGTTCGCAAACCGGGGTCACTGGGTACTTCCCCTAAGGACTTTCGCCCTATTGCTCTCACAAGTTGTGTCTGCAAACTCTTTGAACGTATGGTTAACGTTCGTCTGATGTGGTTCCTGGAACACCATCACCTCCTCTCCCCTTCTCAATTTGGTTTCCGCAAGTGCCGCAGCACGACAGATGTCCTGGTGAACTTGGAGGTCTATATTCGTACTGCTTTTGCTGCGAAGACCTCCGTTGTTGCCGTCCTTTTTGACCTGGAAAAGGCTTACGACACCACTTGGCGTTATCATATGCTATCTCAACTTCATTCTTTTGGCCTTCGTGGTCATCTCCCTCTCTTTCTCCGCAGCTTCCTCTCTCGTCGTTCCTTTCGGGTGCGCCTTGGTACCGCCCTCTCTCCCTCTTTTCAGCAATACGAAGGTGTGCCCCAGGGTAGTGTTCTGAGCACTACTCTTTTTCTTGTTGCCCTCAATGGTCTTCTTTCTTCTCTTCCTTCTGGTGTCTTCTCCGCTCTCTATGTCGATGATCTTACCCTTTGTTGTCAGGGTGATGATTCGCCTCTCCTTCAACGCCGGCTTCAACTTGCAATTGATGCCGTGTCGTCTTGGGCCACAGATCATGGCTTCAAGTTCTCTACTTCTAAGGCTTGTGCCAGGACTTTTATGCGGAAACGGGTTGTTCTTCGTCCCTCTTTGTCCCTTTATGGTCATCCCCTTGAATACAAAGATTCCGCGAAGCTTTTGGGGTTATTCCTTGACACTCGTTTGTCTTGGTCTCCCCATATCTCTTACCTCCGTGTTCAGTGCTCTAAGGCCCTTACCCTCCTTCGGGTCTTGTCCCATACTTCTTGGGGGGCAGATAGGCGCACTCTCCTTGCTTTACATTTCTCTCTTGTCCTGTCTAAGCTCGATTATGGTTGCCCTGCTTACTCGTCTGCTTCTCCTTCTACTCTTCGCCGTCTTGATGCTTTGCACCATACTGGGTTGCGCCTCAGTTCTGGTGCCTTTCGTTCGACCCCCATCCTCAGCTTGTATGTTGACACTGGCTTCCTGTCTCTCCAGGACCGCCGTGATCGCTACTGTCTTCGCTATCTTGCGCGGTCCTTGCAACATCCTTCCTCTCGCCTCTGTCGTGCTTTAACTTTTACCCCTCCTGCGGTTCCTGTTCCTCTTCACCACCTCCCTCTTTCTGTCCGGTTATCTCGCCTACAGGATTCTCTTTCCGTTCGTATTTCTGATGTTTCTCCTCGTGTTGTTCGTTCTTTGCCCCCGTGGAGGGTCCCTCTTCCGCGGTTTTGTACATCCTTGACCCGTATCACTAAAGCTTTTACCCCTCCTACGGTTCTAAAACGCCTTTTCCTCGAGCACTTTTCTTCTCACTCCCGCTCCGTTTCTGTCTTCACCGATGGGTCTAAGTCAGCGGACGGTGTTGGCTACTCTGTTGTTTTTCCTGATCGCACTTATATGTGTCGCTTGCCTCCGGAGACTAGCATCTTTACAGCGGAACTTTATGCTATTCTCTATGCTCTTCGTCTCCTGCTTTCTCGTTGTCAATCTTCCTTTGTAGTTGTTGTTGACTCTCGTAGTGCCCTCATGGCTCTTGGGTCCTTTAATCCGGTTCATCCAGTAGTTGTCGAGATCCAGCATTGGCTGTTTCTCGTTCACAGTAAATTTAAGTCGGTTCAGTTTTGTTGGGTTCCCAGCCATATTGGTGTGTCTTTAAATGAGCGTGCGGATGCTGCCGCCAAGGAAGCTGTCCGCTCTTGTCCCATCTCTCGTAAAGGCATCCCGTATTCTGACTTTTACCCGGTTATCCAATCCTCAGTCCTTACCCGTTGGCAGGCTTCTTGGTTGTCTGTTACTGGTAACAAGCTACGTACTCTTAAATGTTGTGTTTCCTCGTGGCCGTCCTCCTTCCACCGTAACCGGCGGTGGGAAACAGCTCTGGCGAGGTTGCGTATTGGCCATACTCGCTTAACCCATGGTCACTTGATGGAGCGCCGCCCTGCTCCTTATTGTCCTAGTTGCATTTTCCCTCTTACGGTCGTGCATGTCTTTCTTGAAAGTCCTGACTTCCAGGACGAGCGTGTGTCTTGCTTTCCGACCGCCCCTCGCGGTCACCTGTCCCTCGATAGAATTCTTGGTGACTCGGATACTTTTGATATCGTTCGCCTTATGCGTTTTTGTTCTCGTATTGGCATCCTTGGTGATATTTAGCGCCCTCTGATTATTTTGCGTATTTGATGGTGCTACATAGCCTTCCCGGTTTGGTGCCTTCTTTTGATAATTACTTACTTACTTGCTGGTTGATGACGGAGCCGGCATGGAGGGAGTGTGGAGTAGGGGGGAGTTTAGGGTACGTTTGCCTCCTGGACAAAACGTTTTGTGCTACTGGTAGACATATCTTGAAGGTAGCATCTTATTGTTGTATATATATAAGTAACTTTATGTAGGGAAGAGCTGGCTCAATCTCTCTTGAAAGAGATTACCGTCACAACTCTCCCCCGAAGCCTGCTCTAATAGGTGAAATTACGTCTTCAGATGGTAGAGTGGTAGGTGTAGCTGCCTCTACCTCATAGACTCTGGAGAGGGCGTCTGCTATGATGTTGTCAGAACCCTTGATGTAGAAGATCTCCAGGTTGAAATTCTGCAGATACAACGCGCATCGTAGAAGTCGTTGATTGTTGAATTGGGCTTGCTGCAAGAAGCGTAGGGGATTGTGGTCCGAGTAGATGGTGATAGACCGAGCATTTTGTAGGTAAGATGCAAAGTGCTGTAAGTTCAGGACGATGGAGAGGAGTTCCTTTTCGATAGTGCTGTAATTCTTCTGGTGAGGTTTTAACTTGTAGTTGTAGTAGCTAACAGGGAGAACCTCCTCGCCTCGTTGTTGCATCAGGACGCCCACGATGCCAGTACCACTGGCGTCGACATGGAGGATGAAAGGCTTCGTGATATCTGGCGAGGCGAGAATGGGATTAGAACAGAGCAGAGATTTAAGTTGTTCAAAAGCAATGGTTTGCTGAATGGTCTAATGATACCGTTGCTTGGGGCTGGTTAAAGTGATCAATGGTGTCACCACCGTACTAAAATTCTTCACAAACCTACGGTAGTAGGAGGCAAGACCAAGGAAGCGCAGGAGCTGCTTCCTGGTGGGAGGCTGTGGGTAATGCTGGATGGCTTGAGTGTGTGTGTTTAACGGAGCTAGGCTGCCACTCCCTCTCACATGACCAAGATAACGCACTTTACCTTTAGCAAAGGTGGACTTGCCCAAGTTGATGGTGAGGCCGGCTGTCAGTAGCTTGGCGAACAATCGTTGCAGCTGGAGCAGATGTTCGTTCCAGGTGTTGGTTGCCACAACCATATCATCCAAGTAGGCGTAAGTGTTATCTAAGCCATGTATGACGCGGTTGACAGCTCGCTGGAAGGTGGCCGGGGCATTACATAGTCCAAATGGAAGGCGTTCATATCTGTAAAGGCCAAAAGGTGTGTGGTGAAGGCAGATATTTCCTTAGCTCGTTCTGTCAAACATACTTGGTAGTATCCATTGAGTAAGTCTAGTTTGGGTAAATACCGAGCATTACCAATGGCGTCAAGGATGTCATCTATTTTAGGTAATGGCTAAGCATCCTTGACAGTCACAAGATTCAATTTCCGGTAATCGGTACACAGCCTCACTTTACGGTACAGTTTCGGCACCAAGATGCAGGGTGAGGCCCAAGGGGACTCACAAGGGGTGGCCAGCCCATGATCCAGGAGGTACTGTTCTTCAGAACGCATAACTTCCTTTTTGCTCGGGCTGAATGTGTAGATAGGTTGACGAATCGGCCGGGTGTCAAGGAATAGCTGGATGTCGTGCTGAACCACATTACACTCCTGGGGATCATCGCTGAACAATTTCTGATGTTCCTTGTAGATTCTGATGAGAGGAACACTATTACTGTCCTGCAAATAGGTATGAAGATCATTAAGGATTTCCGAGTTGGAAGGCACTGACTCAGTGTTAGTGCTTTCGGGAGGAGAAGCAGGGAAGGTCTCACTGTGGAGGTATGGACCTTTAAAGGTGGATAATGATACCAACACAGTGGGGGGGATTACCTTGATACAACTTCAGGAGGTTGACGTCGCACAACTGGGTCTTTCGCCGCCTATCTGGAGTCTCAAGAACGTAGTTGTGGTTGTTCCTGCACTCCTTGATGCGGAAGGGTCCTGAAAACTTGTTTTGCAATGGAGAACCTGGGATAGGAAAATATGCCAACACGAAGTCTCCTGGGTTAAATTTCCTTATTTTGCTGCTTTGGTCAAAATGAGTCTTCATCCTCTCCTAAGCTTTCAATAGATTGCCATTAGCAAATTTACGTACTCTCTCTAGAATGTGTTGTAAGTTTTGAAGAAACTGGGGCACATTCTGAGGGTCACTGAAGGTGGCCTTACGTAGAGAGTCTTTAAAAGCTTTGAGAGGAGTACGGCACTTACGTCCGTAGAGCATCTCATAAGGAGATACTCCTAGAGATTCATTGGGGAGACTTCTGAAAATGCACATAATGAGGTCAAGTTGATTACCCAGTCCTTCAAGGTTTCATTGCAAAATTTCTTTAGGAGTGATTTAATAGTCTAATGACTACGTTCAAGAGAACCCTGTGAAGCAGGATGATAGGGGCTGGACAATACCTGTGTGATGTTGAACTCTTCCAGTGTCTTCTTGAAGAGATCACTGGTGAAGTTGGTGCCACAGTCACTTTGAACCTCTCTTGGAAATCCATACTGGGTGAAGATCTTCAATAGTTGTTTCACCACAGTAGCAGCCGTAATGTTCTTTACTGAAACTGCTATGGGGAAGCTCGTGGTAGGACACATGATAGTTATTATATATGCGTTGCCAGAACTGGTCCGGGGTAAAGGACCAACACAGTCTATGATGAGTCTATGGAAAGGTTCCGCAGGCACCTGGATGGTGCACTAACTCTGGGTGTCTTATAATCCCCAAGTTCATTAAGGCACATATCATTGAACATATGGAAGGTGAGAGAGTGAACACAAGCTATGTATGTGTATTCTTCTCATGGATGACATGCATTAATAAATATTCATTCACGAGTCCTGGAACACATGGGGTGCCGTGATGCATCAGGCCCAGGAGTCGCCCAAGAGTCATTTAATATAATAATACTTATTCAAATAAACTAATTGGAAACAATTCATTGAAAATAAAGAAAATCACTCGGCCTATTAGGCAAATTGGGCCTTGCATAGTAGGCCGAGAAGTGCATTCTGGCTACTAGGTACGACATATATATATATATATATATATATATATATATATATATATATATATATATACCTACCATATATAACGATATATATATATATATATATATATATATATATATATATATATATATATATATATATATATAATGTCGTACCTAATAGCCAGAACGCACTTCTCAGCCTACTATGCAAGGCCCGATTTGCCTAATAAGCCAAGTTTTCCTGAATTAATATATTTCCTCTAATTTTTTTCTTATGAAATGATAAAGCTACCCATTTCATTATGTATGAGGTCAATTTTTTTTATTGGAGTTAAAATTGACGTAGATATATGACCGAACCTAACCAACCCTACCTAACCTAACCTAACCTAACCTAACCTAACCTATCTTTATAGGTTAGGTTAGGTAGCCGAAAAAGTTAGGTTAGGTTAGGTAGGTTAGGTAGTCGAAAAACAATTAATTCATGAAAACTTGGCTTAATAGGCAAATCGGGCCTTGCATAGTAGGCTGAGAAGTGAGTTCCGGCTACTAGGTACGATATATATATATATATATATATATATATATATATATATATCGTTATATATGGTAGGTATATATATATATATATATATATATATATATATATATATATATATATATATATATATATATATATATATATATATATATATATTAGTATATTTTGGTAGCAGTCTTTCCTGTAGACATATATTATTTAATATGACCGAAAAAGTAAGATTAATAATTCTAACACGAATTTTCTCAATCTTTCGTACATTACGCTTCACTGTTGGAGGTAAATCAAAAATTAATTCTCCAAAATTCATTTTTATTTCTAGTCTGACGCGACACGGGCGCGTTTCGTAAAACTTATTACATTTTCAAAGACTTTAGTTCACAAATACACAACTGAATAGAACTTACGTATCTCCGATTTTATATCTACATTTGAGTGAGGTGGGAGGGGTGATGTGGCATTAACACAAGACAGAACAAGAGGGGATATTAATAGGGTATTAAAAGTATCAACACAAGACAGAACACAAACAATGGGTATTGAATAGAAGTGTTTGTAGAAAGCCTATTGGTCCATATTTCTTGATGCTTCTATATTGGAAGCATCATTATATATTATCATCGATATATATTATCTCATGATAATATATATATATATATATATATATATATATATATATATATATATATATATATATATATATATATACCTACCCCTTCTAGGTAGTAAAAAAAAAAAATATATATATATATATATGGGCCTATATATATATATATATATATATATATATATATATATATATATATATATATATATATATATATGGCACAACTCTCGTAAACACGAGAGTGAAGTATACAACTTTAGAACACTTTCCCACCAGGAGACTCGGTGGGAAAGTGTTCTAAAGTTGTATACTTCACTCTCGTGTTTAGGAGAGTTGTGCCTTTAGCATAGACACTGTGTCTTCCCATATTAACAGGGACTTGATGAAATAAACGTATAAATGACCCCTCACTTGCTCTAGTGCTCTTGGGAGGTGTTGATCTTTGGGGTATTTAAATACTCCGAAATTACCATCTCTTTTAAGGGTCTGAGCAGGTGGTGGAGCGGGTTAAGGCGTACCTGTTATGCCAGTTGCTGGAAGGCATCTGTGCTGGCTAGGGTTCGAGTCTCCTGGTGGGAAAGTGTTCTAAAGTTGTATACTTCACTCTCGTGTTTAGGAGAGTTGTGCCTTAAGCATAGACACTGTGTCTTCCCATATTAACAGGGACTTGATGAAATAAACGTATAAATGACCCCTCACTTGCTCTAGTGCTCTTGGGAGGTGTTGATCTTTGGGGTATTTAAATACTCCGAAATTACCATCTCTTTTAAGGGTCTGAGCAGGTGGTGGAGCGGGTTAAGGCGTACCTGTTATGCCAGTTGCTGGAAGGCTTCTGTGCTGGCTAGGGTTCGAGTCTCCTGGTGGGAAAGTGTTCTAAAGTTGTATACTTCACTCTCGTGTTCAGGAGAGTTGTGCCTTAAGCATAGAAACTGTGTCTTCCCATATTAACAGGGACTTGATGAAATAAACGTATAAATGACCCCTCACTTGCTCTAGTGCTCTTGGGAGGTGTTGATCTTTGGGGTATTTAAATACTCCGAAATTACCATCTCTTTTAAGGGTCTGAGCAGGTGGTGGAGCGGGTTAAGGCGTACCTGTATATATATATATATATATATATATATATATATATATATGAATGAAAACTCACACCCCAGAAGTGACTCGAACCCATACTCCCAGAAGCAACGCAACTGGTAACTACAGGGCGCCTTAATCCGCTTGACCATCACGGCCGTCAAAAGGAAGTGATAGCCGAGGCTATTTGAGCCACTTCCCCGACGGCAACTCGGATGGAAATCTTGGGCATAGCATTTCACCAAATCACCTCATTCTTTGGGGCACACGTGAGGAACACAAATGCGAACAAGCCTGAATGGTCCCCAGGACTATATGCGAATGAAAACTCACACCCCAGAAGTGACTCGAACCCATACTCCCAGAAGCAACGCAACTGGTAACTACAGGGCGCCTTAATCCGCTTGACCATCACGGCCGTCAAAAGGAAGTGATAGCCGAGGCTATTTGAGCCACTTCCCCGCGTGCAACTCGGATGGTAATCTTGGGCATAGCATTTCACCAAATCACCTCATTCTTTGGGGCACACGTGAGGAACACAAATGCGAACAAGCCTGAATGGTCCCCAGGACTATATGCGAATGAAAACTCACACCCCAGAAGTGACTCGAACCCATACTCCCAGAAGCAACGCAACTGGTAACTACAGGGCGCCTTAATCCGCTTGACCATCACGGCCGTCAAAAGGAAGTGATAGCCGAGGCTATTTGAGCCACTTCCCCGACGGCAACTCGGATGGTAATCTTGGGCATAGCATTTCACCAAATCACCTCATTCTTTGGGGCACACGTGAGGAACACAAATGCGAACAAGCCTGAATGGTCCCCAGGACTATATGCGAATGAAAACTCACACCCCAGAAGTGACTCGAACCCATACTCCCAGAAGCAACGCAACTGGTAACTACAGGGCGCCTTAATCCGCTTGACCATCACGGCCGTCAAAAGGAAGTGATAGCCGAGGCTATTTGAGCCAATTGTTCAGGCTTGTTCGCATTTGTGTTCCTCACGTGTGCCCCAAAGAATGAGGTGATTTGGTGAAATGCTATGCCCAAGATTACCATCCGAGTTGCCGTCGGGGAAGTGGCTCAAATAGCCTCGGCTATCACTTCCTTTTGACGGCCGTGATGGTCAAGCGGATTAAGGCGCCCTGTAGTTACCAGTTGCGTTGCTTCTGGGAGTATGGGTTCGAGTCACTTCTGGGGTGTGAGTTTTCATTCGCATATAGTCCTGGGGACCATTCAGGCTTGTTCGCATTTGTGTTCCTCACGTGTGCCCCAAAGAATGAGGTGATTTGGTGAAATGCTATGCCCAAGATTACCATCCGAGTTGCCGTCGGGGAAGTGGCTCAAATAGCCTCGGCTATCACTTCCTTTTGACGGCCGTGATGGTCAAGCGGATTAAGGTGCCCTGTAGTTACCAGTTGCGTTGCTTCTGGGAGTATGGGTTCGAGTCACTTCTGGGGTGTGAGTTTTCATTCGCATATAGTCCTGGGGACCATTCAGGCTTGTTCGCATTTGTGTTCCTCACGTGTGCCCCAAAGAATGAGGTGATTTGGTGAAATGCTATGCCCAAGATTACCATCCGAGTTGCCGTCGGGGAAGTGGCTCAAATAGCCTCGGCTATCACTTCCTTTTGACGGCCGTGATGGTCAAGTGGATTAAGGCGCCCTGTAGTTACCAGTTGCGTTGCTTCTGGGAGTATGGGTTCGAGTCACTTCTGGGGTGTGAGTTTTCATTCGCATATAGTCCTGGGGACCATTCAGGCTTGTTCGCATATATATATATATATATATATATATATATATATATATATATATATATATATATATATATATATATATATTAGTATATTTTGGTAGCAGTCTTTCCTGTAGACATGTATTATTAAATATGACAGAAAAAGTAAGATTAATAATTCTAACACGAATTTTCTCAATCTTTCGTACATTTCTTTTCACTGTTGGAGGTAATTCAAAAATCAATTCTCCAAAATTCATTTTTATTTCTAGTCTGACGCGACACTTGAGCGCGTTTCGTAAAACTTATTACATTTTCAAAGACTTTAGTTAACATATACACAACTGAATAGAACTTACTGAATAGAATAGAACATCTCCGATTTTGTTTATATCTACATTTGAGTGAGGTGGATGGGGTGAGGTGGTATTTAATAAGGTATTAATTTCATCAACACAAGCCAGAACATGAAACAATGGGTATTGAATAGAAGTGATTGTAGAAAGCCTAATGGTCCATATTTCTTGATGCTTCTATATTGGAGCGGAGTCTTGAGGTGGGTAGAATATAGTTGTGCATTAATTGGCTGTTGATTGCTGGTGTTGACTTCTTGATGTGTAATGCCTCGCAAACGTCAAGCCGCCTGCTATCGTTGTATCTATCGATGATTTCTGTGTTGTTTACTAGGATTTCTCTGGCGATGGTTTGGTTGTGGGAAGAGATTATATGTTCCTTAATGGAGCCCTGTTGCTTATGCATCGTTAAACGCCAAGAAAGAGATGTTGTTGTCTTGCCTATATACTGTTTTTTTTTGGAGCTTACAGTCCCCAAGAGGGCATTTGAAGGCATAGACGACGTTAGTCTCTTTTAAAGCGTTCTGTTTTGTGTCTGGAGAGTTTCTCATGAGTAGGCTGGCCGTTTTTCTGGTTTTATAGTAAATCGTCAGTTGTATCCTCTGATTTTTGTCTGTAGGGATAACGTTTCTATTAACAATATCTTTCAGGACCCTTTCCTCCGTTTTATGAGCTGTGGAAAAGAAGTTTCTGTAAAATAGTCTAATAGGGGGTATAGGTGTTGTGTTGGTTGTCTCTTCAGAGGTTGCATGGCGTTTCACTTTCCTTCTTATGATGTCTTCGACGAAACCATTGGAGAAGCCGTTGTTGACTAGGACCTGCCTTACCCTACAGAGTTCTTCGTCGACTTGCTTCCATTCTGAGCTGTGGCTGAGAGCACGGTCGACATAAGCGTTAACAACACTCCTCTTGTACCTGTCTGGGCAGTCGCTGTTGGCATTTAGGCACATTCCTATGTTCGTTTCCTTAGTGTAGACTGCAGTGTGGAAACCTCCGCTCTTTTCCATCACTGTTACATCTAGAAAGGGCAGCTTCCCATCCTTTTCCATCTCGTAAGTGAAACGCAGCACGGAACTCTGCTCAAATGCCTCCTTCAACTCCTGCAGATGTCTGACATCAGGTACCTGTGTAAAAATGTCGTCAACATACCTGCAGTATATGGCCGGTTTCAAGATCATGTCGACTAAGACTTTTTGCTCGATGGTACCCATGTAGAAGTTTGCAAACAGGACACCTAGGGGAGAACCCATGGCGACCCCATCTACTTGCTTATACATGTGCCCATCCGGGCTCAAGAAAGGTGCCTCTTTAGTACAAGCTTGGAGTAGTTTCCTTAGAATATTTTCTGGTATGTCAAGAGGAGTACAGGCCGGATCACGATACACTCTGTCGGCTATCATCCCTATTGTCTCGTCCGCAGGTACGTTGGTAAACAGTGATTCTACGTCCAACGAGGCTCTTATCCCTGTGGCCCGTGTGCCCCGCAGTAAGTCAACAAATTCCTTTTGAGTTTGTTGGAATTTGTTCCAAAGGAACTCCAAAGGAATTTGTTGACTTACTGCGGGGCACACGGGCCACAGAGATAAGAGCCTCGTTGGACGTAGAATCACTGTTTACCAACATACCTGTGGACGAGACAATCGGGATGATAGCCGACAGAGTGTATCGTGATCCGGCCTGTACTCCTCTTGACATATCAGAAAATATTCTAAGGAAACTACTCCAAGCTTGTACTAAAGAGGCACCCTTCTTGAGCCCGGATGGGCACATGTATAAGCAAGTAGATGGGGTCGCCATGGGTTCTTATTAGGCAAATCGGGCCTGGCATAGTAGGCCGAGAAGTGCATTCTGGCTTGTATATATATATATATATATATATATATATATATATATATATATATATATATATATACAAATTTATAGGCTTTGTAGCAGAGGAGTAAACGGCTGGACAGTGTTAGTTGTTTTGAGTGAAGTGTAGAGAAACCTTGAGGTAATACATTCCTAACACGAATCCCGACGACAGGACCTGGAGTCGTGGCTTGTAGGTGCTGGCCCAGGAGGCGCCGTCTACATCAGCATGGGCACCACCTCAAAGGGTGTTACCATGCCCGACCAGTACCGCCGTATTCTAATCGACACCTTCAGGAGGCTTGAGTATCGGGTAATCTGGAAGTATGATTCAGCTCTGGAAGGAGTGTCAGCCAATGTACTAATGAAGGAGTGGATGCCGCAGCAGGATATTCTAGGTTAGTGATGGCACTCAGATTGTTGTCTATAAACACTTAAACATATAATACCACCAGGTACTATAGCAATAAATAAATATATATATATATATATATATATATATATATATATATATATATATATATATATATATATATATATATATATATATATATATATATATATATATATATATGTCGTACCTAATAGCCAGAACGCACTTCTCAGCCTACTATGCAAGGCCCAATTTGCCTAATAAACCAAGTTTTCATGAATTAATATATTTTCTTAAATATTTTTCTTATGAAATGATAAAGCTACCCATTTCATTATGTATGAGGTCAATTTTTTTTTATTGGAGTTAAAATTAACGTAGATATATGACCGAACCTAACCAACCCTACCTAACCTAACCTAACCTATCTTTATAGGTTAGGTTAGGTTAGGTAGCCGAAAAAGTTAGGTTAGGTTACGTTAGGTAGGTTAGGTAGTCGAAAAGCTATTAATTCATGAAAACTTGGCTTATTAGGCAAATGGGGCCTTGCATAGTAGGCTGAGAAGTGCGTTCTGGCTATTAGGTACGACATATATATAATATATATGTATATAATTATTGTTGCATTTATCCATTATCTATCATCTGGCACTCAAACAATGCAGTAGTTTTACGCAAAAGATTATTACATCTCCAATAAACTAATCCCCAACCATCAGTCAAAAACTTCATCTCAGACCATCGATAAATGTTGGTCTTCACGACTCAACCGTCCGACTTGTTCTGGTAGGCAAGGCTCGCTGGACTGAAAACACATCTTTTTGTTTGCTATTATTTTGCACATATTTCCAATTCATTAGGATAATAAAGAATTAATTTCTAAGGAAGGTCAAAATTTACTTCTGGAATTTTTTGAGGAAAATGTGCATCAAGGTGATGAAGTTATTATGCATGTGAGTTGAGTAATGTGTTTTTCGCAAATACTAAATAAACATATATATCTACAATGCATAACATCCCATTTGGACTCGATGACAGAGCGATGGTCTCGATACTGGTCGGCTGTCATTCCCCAGCCATTCAAGTGGTTGGGCATCATTCCTTTCCCCTTACCCATGCCAAATTCTTATCTTGACCCCTTCCCAATGCTATATAATCGTAATGGCTTGGCGATTAATGGCTTGGTGCTTTCCCCCTGATAATTCCCTCCCTCCCTCCCCATTTTCTTAACCCAATTAAAATATAGGTTATTCTATTAAACCAAGCAACTCTTAACAACATAACTAATTTTCTTGGATTACTAATTATCGCCTCCAACAAGGACTAGGATGCAACAGGTGCTGAGGAGTGCGTTTTCTTCCCTCCATTCCACACCAACCAGTACTAACTCGACACCCAGCTGTCCTAGTGCCCCACCTGCCTGTACTAAATCCACATCCAACAAACAATTTTAAGTTGCCTGAAATTTACTGAAATGTTTTTGAAAGCCGTGGCAATGTTTGAACTGAGGGGGATACATAAATGGGTGCAACTGTACATAAGTTGCCACAGCTTTCTGAGTCAACGTTGTCCATACAAAGTTTGAGGCCTGGTGACACTTTATAAAATTGCCTCCAAGTCATGTAAGCTTTGGGGGCAACTTTATGATGCAAGTAAATAAAAAGTATATATATAAATATTTAAAACAATAAATAAAACAATAATTGGTGGAACCTTCTGAGCCACTAAAGAGTCGTTGGTGTTTCTGTCGATGTCAGCGGATCCGAGAGTGAAGCTGTTCATCACTCATGGAGGTCTGCTGGGCACTCAGGAGGCTATATGCCACAGCACGCCCCTCCTCGCCCTCCCAATCTTCGCTGACCAGCCCAGGAACGCCAAAATGATCGTCGACAACGGGTTTGGTCTTGCCTTGGAGTGGGAGGAGCTGACTGTCGACCTCCTCGTCACTACCATTAAAGAGGTTATCACCAATCCCAAGTGAGTGCTCAACTACACTTAGTAACCACTGTGTTTCATTTTAAATAACAGAATTCATTTCATCCCGAATCCTGCTCTAAATGATGCTACTAAAAATACTGAAGTGGAATAATAATTCTGCCACACCGAAAATCCACATGCAAATAAATACATTCAAGCACAAACACACACACTCGGGGATCTGGCAACTGAGTGGACACCGCGCAAGATACGTAATTCTGTGGCCCGGGTTCGATTCCCAGACTAGGCAGAAACAAATGGGCAAAGTTTCTTTCACCCTGAATGCCCCTGTTACCTAGCAGTAAATACCTGTGTACCTGGGAGTTAAACAGCTGTTACGGAGCTGCATCCTAGGAGCGTGTGTGTGTGAAAAAAAAGTTAGTAACAGTTGATTGACAGTTGAGAGGCGGGCCGAATGAGCAATGCTTAACCCCGCAAGCACAACTAGGTGAATACAACAAGGTGAATACACACAAACGTAAACAAACACACACACAAACGCAGACACATAAACACACTCACACATACACTACATTATTGTACTTAATTTAAAATATATGAATTAAACTTGATAAGAACATCATTTGTATGTTTGCTAAAATGTGTATGATTTCGTTGACTGCAATACACGTATTTTAAACGTCAAGAAAGTGAATTTATATAAAAAGTTACATTGTCACCGTTTTGTGACCAATTACAAATGTTAGGAAAACGTTTTGTGTTTGCTGGGAATGAAAGTCAATCATACACAACCAACCCACAATGGTAGTTCATATTACTCAACCAACCCACAATGGTAGAACATATTACACACCCAACCAACAATGGTGGTTTATATTACACAACCAACCCACAATGGTAGTACATATTACACAACTAAACATTGTTACTGCATCAGTCCATCTTGTTATTGTCTTAGTCCATCTTGTTACTGTCACAGTCCATCTTGTTACTGTCTCAGTCCATCTTGTTACTGTCTCAGTCCATCTTGTTACTGTCTCAGTCCATCTTGTTACTGTCTCAGTCCATCTTGTGACTGTCACAGTCCATCTTGTTACTGTCACAGTCCATCTTGTCACTGTCTCAGTCCATCTTGTTACTGCATCAGTCCATCTTGTTACTGCATCAGTCCATCTTGTTACTGTCTCAGTCCATCTTGTTACTGTCTCAGTCCATCTTGTTACTGTCACAGTCCATCTTGTTACTGCCACAGTCCATCTTGTTACTGCCACAGTCCATCTTGTTACTGTATCAGTCCATCTTGTTACTGCATCAGTCCATCTTGTTACTGTCACAGTCCATCTTGTTACTGTCTCAGTCCATCTTGTTACTGTCTCAGTCCATCTTGTTACTGTCTCAGTCCATCTTGTTACTGTCACAGTCCATCTTGTTACTGTCTCAGTCCATCTTGTTACTGCATCAGTCCATCTTGTTACTGTCTCAGTCCATCTTGTTACTGTCTCAGTCCATCTTGTTACTGTCTCAGTCCATCTTGTTACTCTCTCAGTCCATCTTGTTACTGTCTCAGTCCATCTTGTTTCTGTCTCAGTCCATCTTGTTACTGTCTCAGTCCATCTTGTTACTGTCTCAGTCCATCTTGTTACTGTCTCAGTCCACCTTGTTACTGTCTCAGTCCATCTTGTTTCTGTCTCAGTCCATCTTGTTACTGCATCAGTCCATCTTGTTACTGTCTCAGTCCATCTTGTTACTGTCTCAGTCCATCTTGTTACTGTCTCAGTCCATCTTGTTACTGTCTCAGTCCATCTTGTTACTGTCTCAGTCCATCTTGTTACTGTCTCAGTCCATCTTGTTACTGTCACAGTCCATCTTGTTACTGTCACAGTCCATCTTGTTACTGTCTCAGTCCATCTTGTTACTGTCTCAGTCCATCTTGTTTCTGTCTCAGTCCATCTTGTTACTGCATCAGTCCATCTTGTTACTGTCTCAGTCCATCTTGATACTGTCTCTGTCCATCTTGTTACTGTCTCAGTCCATCTTGTTACTGTCTCAGTCCATCTTGTTACTGTCTCAGTCCATCTTGTTACTGTCTCAGTCCATCTTGTTACTGCATCAGTCCATCTTGTTACTGTCACAGTCCATCTTGTTACTGTCACAGTCCATCTTGTTACTGTCTCAGTCCATCTTGTTACTGTCTCAGTCCATCTTGTTACTGTCACAGTCCATCTTGTTACTGTCTCAGTCCATCTTGTTACTGTCTCAGTCCATCTTGTTACTGCATCAGTCCATCTTGTTACTGTCTCAGTCCATCTTGTTACTGTCTCAGTCCATCTTGTTACTGTCTCAGTCCATCTTGTTACTGTCTCAGTCCATCTTGTTACTGTCTCAGTCCATCTTGTTACTGTCTCAGTCCATCTTGTTACTGTCTCAGTTCATCTTGTTTCTGTCTCAGTCAATCTTGTTACTATGTCAGTTCAACATGTTACTAGCAGCTAATAACTAAACAAGTACCATTTGTTCTGATTTCTCTTCCCCATCTTGTAGTTGCTGTTCACCTTCAATGATTTTGCTAGTATCTCCTACTATCACTGCTAGAAGCTTACATTTCACTGCTGGTAGTGTCGTATTCAACAGCTAGTAGCTCCTCTTGTTGCAGGTAATAGATAACTATTTCACTACTGGAAGCCTATCATGAACCTACTAGTAACAAATATGTTCACTACTAGAAACACTATTATATCACAAATAGTAGACCTCCTGGTCACTGCTAGTAGTCCATCTGGTCACTGCTAGTAACCCACCTGACCACTGCTAATAGCCCAAATGTTTACTGCTAGTAGGCCTCCTAGTCACTGCTAGTAGCCCACCTGGTCACTGCTAGTAACCCACCTAGTCACTGCAAGTAGCCCATCTGTTTACTGTGTGATGGAAAAAAGAAGTGTAGGTGTTCGGCAGTCCTCCCAATGGCTGGTGTCAATGCCTATCAAATTTAAAAAAAAAGATGACTGCGTAGCTATTGTGTCCTGTGGCAAAATAAAGCAAAACAAGCAAAATAAATAGTATGAAGAATGAAACTTTAATTAAATTGAAAACAAATTATGAATAAGACAATTCCTGGCTATGTACAGTGCAAACTAACAAGATTAAAAAGTAAAAAAATTACATAAAATAAAATAGTGGTGACGTTACTCTAAAATGGATAAAGACAAAAATGAAATTAACAGGTGCTGAGAATAAAGCGCTGGCTGAGAACATCCACTAATAAACAGCGTATATCAGATGGTTATTTTATCTTGAGAGCACAGGATATTTTAACTCCAACGGCTAGTGCAGGCCCAGACATCGGCTAGGTAGATGGCACTGAGGTGCAGAGGTGCAATGGTGCAGACGTCGATTCACCAGTCAGAAGCGGGCTGGCTGGAAATGGTAGTTTGGTGATCGGCGACGATGGATGGGGAAGGTGGAGAGCGAGTGTGATATACGTATGCGCCTGGCAAAATGTATTTGACTAAATATGTTCTACACTTGCTTGTAGTATCTAGATGTTGTAGATGTACTAAAGTAACATGACGATAGGAAAGAGCAGGCCAAATCTCTCTTGAAGGAGATTATCGTAACAGCTCTCTGCCGAAGCCTGCTCTTACGGGTCAAGTTACTTCAGTGGCTGTTGTAGAGGTAGGAGTAGCTGTCTCTACCTCGTAGACTTTGGAGAGGGCGTCGGCTATGATGTTGTGAGAACCTTTGATGTAAAAGATCTCCAGATTAAAATTCTGCAAGTACAGAGCCCAGCGTAGAAGACGTTGATTGCTGAATTGGGCCTGTTGTAGGAACCGCAGGGGATTGTGGTCCAAGTAGATGGTAATAGACCGATTCCCCTGTAGGTAAGGTTCGAAATGTTGCAGATTCAGGACGATGGAGAGGAGTTCCTTTTCGATAGTGCTGTAGTGCTTCTGGTGAGGCTTCAATTTGTAACTGTAGTAGCTGACAGGAAGAACCTCCTCGCCTCGTTGTTGCATCAGGACGCCCCCGATGCCGGTACCACTGGCGTCGACATTGATGATGAAGGGCTTCGTGATATCTGGTGAGGCGAGAATGGGATCAGAACATAGCAGAGATTTAAGTTGTTTAAAGGCAACGGTCTGTTGAATGGTCCAATGTTACCGTTGCTTGGGGCTGGTCAGATTAATCAATGGTGTCGCTACCGTACTAAAATTCTTCACAAACCTACGATAGTAAGATGCAAGTCCAAGGAAGCGCAGGAGCTGCTTCTTGGTCGTAGGTTGTGGGTAATGCTAAATGGCTTGAGTGTGAATTGTTAAAGGAGCTATTCTACCACTCCCTCTCACATGACCCAGATAACGTACTTTACCTTTGGCAAATGTGGACTTGCCCAAGTTGATGGTAAGGAAGGCTGTCAGGAGCTTGGAGAACAGTCGTTGCAGCTGGAGCAGATGTTCGCTCCAGATGTTGGTTGCCACAACGGTGTCGTCCAAGTAGGCGTAGGTGTGATCTAGGCCGTAGATGACGCGGTTGACAGCTCTCTGGAAGGTGACCGGGGCGTTACACAGTCTAAAAGGAAGGCGTTCATATCTGTATTGGCCAAAAGGAGTGGTGAAGGCAGATATTTCTTTAGCTCTCTTTGTCAGGCTTATTTGGTAATAGCCTTTTAACAAATCAATTTGGGATAAATATTTGGCATTACCTAAGGCGTCAAGGAAATCATCTATACGTGATAAAGGATAAGCATCCTTGACGGTCACAAGATTCAGTTTCCTATGATCGGTACAAAGGCGAACATTACCGTGCGGTTTCGGCACCAAGATGCAGGGTGAGGCCCAAAGGGACTCACAAGGGGTGGCCAGCCCATGATCCAGGAGGTATTGTAGTTCAGCACGCATAACTTCCTTTTTTGTACGGGGTGATACGGTAGAAGGGTTGACGAATCGGCCGGGTAGCAGGAAGCAGCTGGATGTCGTGCTGAACCACATTACACTCCTGGGGATCATCGTTGAACAACTTCTGATGTTCATGAAGAACTTTCATGAGAGGAGCACTATTACTGTCCTGTAAATAGGTAGGAAGATCATTAAGGATTTCCGAGTTGGAAGGCACTGACTCAGAGTCAGAGCTTTCAGGAGGAGAAGCAGGGAAGGTCTCACTGTGGAGGTATGGACCTTTGAAAGTGGAGAGTGATATTAGCAGAGTGGGAGGAATACCTTTATACTCCTTGAGTAGATTGATGTGGCACAACTGGGTCTTCCGCCACCTATCTGGAGTCTCAAGAACGTAGTTGTGGTTGTTTCTGCACTCCTTGATGCGGTAGGGTCCTGAAAACTTATTTTGCAATGGAGAACCTGGGATAGGAAAATATGCCAACACGAAGTCTCCTGGTTTAAATTTCCTGACTTTGCTGCGTTGATCAAAATGAGTCTTCATCCTCTCTTGAGCTTTCAATAGATTGTCATTAGCAAATTTACGTACTCTCTCTAGAATGTGCTTTATGTTTTGAAGAAACTGGGGCACATTCTAAGGGTCACTGAAGGTAGCATTACATAGAGAGTCTTTGAAAGCTTTGAGAGGAGTACGACACTTACGTCCGTAGAGCATCTCACTCCTAGAGGCTCATTTGGGAGACTTCTGAAAATGCACATGATGATGTCAAGTTGTTTATCCCAGTCTTTCATGGTTTCATTGCAAAATTTCTTTAGGTGTGATTTAATCGTTTGGTGACTACGTTCAAGAGAACCCTGTGAAGCAGGATGATAGGGGCTGGACAATACCTGTGTGATGTTGAACTCCTCCTGTGTCTTTTTGAAGAGATCACTGGTGAAGTTGGTGCCACAGTCAATTTGAATCTCCCTTGGAAATCCGTATTGGGTAAAGATCTTCAATAGTTGTTTTACCACCGTAGCAGCCGTAATGTTCTTTACTGGAACTACTATGGGAAATCTGGTGGTTGGACACAGGATGGTTAGTATATAAGCGTTGGCAGAACTGGTCCGGGGTAAAGGACCAACACAGTCCACAACACATGAGTGTGGAAAGGTTCCGCAGGCACCAGGATGGGAATTAAGGGAGCCTTGGGAATCGGGATGTTAGGTTTCCCTGCCGTCTGACATATATGACACTGTCGCACGTAACTTTTAACGTCTTTACCATACCTGGCCAGTAGTAGTCTTGTCTGATTCCGTGGTAGGTTTTGTTAAAACCATAGTGAGAAAGTGCTCCGTGGGCCAGGTGTAGAATATCGGGCCGTAGGCTGGTGGGAACCACTAGTTTATTCGACAATTACCCAATCGTCATCCTCCGTCAGCTTGCTGGGTCTGTACCTGCGGTAGAGCAACTGATTCTCTAAGAAGAACCCAGGGATACCCTCAGGTTGAGTCTCAGCCTGGAAGAATAATGGTGTTAATGAAGGATCCTCCCTCTGTAACTTACGGAACTCCAACATAGTAAGATTCGGTGGTAGGTTCTGATGGGCTTGAGGGATAGCGGTTGCAGTAGAGTCAGCTGGTTGCGGGCGTGCAGCTTGTGCACGGGTGGTCACCAAAACCGGAGGAGAAACTTCATCACTTTCTTAAATCTCTGCTGGAACATATTTTAGGATGGGGTTGTCCACTACAGAGTCACATACCTGGGGTTTGTCCATGATGATCAGGTTGTAAGGTTGCAGATCCTCGGCCAAGTCATTGCCCAGGAGAAGTTGCACTCCAGACATGGGAAAAGGCTTTTCCCTGATGGCGACTTGGACTTCACCGGTCACGAAAGGACAATCCAGGTGGACTCTGGCGAGTGGATACGGAGTGGTAGCAGTGAGGTCAGTGATAAGGACGGTTTCCCCGGTGTAGGTGATGTTAGGCACAGTCGATTTCAATATTATTGACTGAAGAGCCGTTGTGTCCCTCACGATCTTCAATTTGAAACGTCCCTCCGAATCTGTACTGTTGACAGAGACAGTTCCAAGATACAGGTGTTTGCTGAAGAGAGAAAGATCATTAACTGGAACACCAACATTCATCACAGGCTTACCGGACTTTGGAGGAGTCGATTTGGGTTTAGGAGTTTCACTATAGCTTTTGTATTGAGCTTTTCCACATTTATCTATGGTATGTCCATAGAGCTTGCAATACTTACAATACAATTGAGAGCTCGCTTGATCTGTACTCACTTTGTCATAACTATACCAAGACTTCTTACTGGGAGGTGGTTCTGGTGTTAGCCGGTGGATGAGGCTGTAAGTGTCAGCCGACTTCGCACATCTGATGTAGTCGGTTTCTTCTTTGTCTGCTAAATATAAACGGATGGAAGAGGGAGCACGTCTAAAATTCCTCAACTAGCATGAGGTTGACGAGTTCTGCAAATGTAGAGACATGTGCTGCTTCCAGCCATTTCATGAAATATCTTTTCTTTGTATTGGCAAATTCTAAAAAGGTGGTGGTACTTGCCTTTAGATAATCACGGAATTTTCGTCTGTAGCTTTCGGTGGAGAGATGGTAGGCGTCTAAAACTGCTTGCTTCAGGGTCTGGTAGTCATTCTCTGACGCTAAGGTACTGAGAGTAGCCGCAGCTCTACCTGTGAGATGCACTCTGAGAAGGGTAGACCATTGATCTTCAGGCCAGCTAAGTTTTTTAGTTAGGGTCTCAAAAGTGGTAAAAAACACGTCTATCTCTGTCTCAGCGAATGGTGGCATTAACTTACTTGCATGGGAGACATTGAAACTTGCGGGAAGACTGGCGGTAGCTTGTTGGCGCTGAGTGTGGTGTGTAGTTTTCAAGGTGAGTTCTTGTTGACGACATGCTAGAGCCATATCAGCTTGCATCTTATCGATATACATACATACATACATACATACATACATACATACATACATACATACATACATACATACATACATACATACATACATACATACATACATGCATACATATACTTCTAGTTAGCATATAGCTATTTCGGGACAAAATCCAATACAGTTTATATTAGTGAGACGCCACTGTGATGAGGAGTTTAAATATCACAGGAACTGTTGGTTAATTTAATGTGTGACATAAGTGAGGTTAGATGAGACATCAACAAGCATCAGCTGGAGGCTGGGAGAGTGTTGTTGAGTAAGGTGGTATTATGCCCAGATGTTGGAGGGTGGGTTTGACCCTCCCACCCCCCACGTTAACCGCAGAACGTCTAAGGTTACCGCCACTCTCGCTTACCAAGGGTATCGCCCCCCCCCTCCCCCCACAAACACACACATTCATCAGATTCTTAACTTACATTATTTATGATTTACCAATTTATGTTACTACACTGACTCTCAATTTCACAATATGTATAAACTTGGAGCTTAAAATTTTCAATCTGTTTCATAAATTGATAAATTTGTTACCCATCTTGTGGGTGTTAGTGGACCCCATACCCATTATGTCGGTGGTAGTGGACCCCATACCCATCATGTCGGTGGTAGTGGACCCCATACCCATTATGTCGGTGGTAGTGGACCCCATATCCATTATGTCGGTGGTAGTGGACCCCATACCCATTATGTCGGTGGTAGTGGACCCCATACCCATCATGTCGGTGGTAGTGGACCCCATACCCATCATGTCGGTGGTAGTGGATCCCATACCCATCATGTCGGTGGTAGTGGACCCCATACCCATCTTGTGGGTGGTAGTGGACCCCATACCCATCTTGTGGGTGGTAGTGGACCCCATACCTATCTTGAGGGTGGAAGTGGACCCCATATCCATCTTGTGGGTGGTAATGGACCCCACACCCATAATGTCGGTGGTAGTGGACCCCATACCCATCTTGTGGGTGGCAGTGGACCCCATACCTATCTTGTGGGGGGTAGTGGACCCCATAACTATCTTGTGGATGGTAGTGGAACCCATATCCATCTTGTCGGTGGTAGTGGACCCCATACTCATCTTGTTGGTGGTAGTGGACCCCATACCCATCCTGTGGTTGGTAGTGGACCCTATACCCATTCTGTGTGTAGTAGTGAACCCCATTGCCGTCTTGTGGGTGGTAGAGGACGTTCCAACAATTCATTCTACCCATCCTGTGGGTGGTAGTGGACCTGATACCCGTCCTGTGTGTGGTAGTGGACCCCATACCCATCTTGTGGGTGCTAGTGGACCCCATACCCATCTTGTTGGTGGTACTGGACCCTATATTCATCCTGTTGGTGGTAGTGGACCCCATACCCATCCTGTGGGTGGTATTGGACCGGATAACCTTCCTGTGTGTGGTAGTGCACCCCATACCCATCTTGTGGGTGCTAGTGGACCCCATACCCATCTTGTGGGTGGTAGAGGACGTTCCAACAATACATTCTACCCATCCTGTGGGTGGTAGTGGACCTGATACCCATCCTGTGTGTGGTAGTGAACCCCATACGCATCTTGTGGGTGCTAGTGGACCCCATACCCATCTTGTTGGTGGTAGTGGACCCTATATTCATCCTGTGTGGAATAGTGGACCCCATACCCATCCTGCAGGCGGTAGTGGACGCCATACACATCCTGTGTGTAATAGTGGACCATATACCCATCCAGTAGGCGGTAGTGGACCCCATACCTATCCTATGGGTAGTTATTGGGCCCAGACCTATCCTACAAGTGGTATGGACCCCTTACCCACCTAACAGGTGGTAGTGGACCCTATACCCATCCTACAGTAGGTAGGAGATACTATACAATTCTGTTTGCAGTAGTTTATCCCATAAACATTCCAATGTAACATCGTTTTCTGTTGACGTTCCAACAATACATTCTTTAAAGACTTTTAAAGCACAGACTAGTGTATATAATGTTGATTGGTGAAGCACTATTATTTTATGTAATAATTTATAGTGCTTATTATAATTTACTAAGAACAACTAATATTTCTCAAAACAAAACTTCGAACCTCCAATAGGATGTAGCTGATCTGTAATATTCTAAGAGCATGGACAACAGTAGGTAATTTTCACAACCCATGTGGGACCTGAAAACTACAATTTTCATTATAATTGAACCAATCACGACTATTCTGCTTTCTACGGCGATGGACGGGTACTTTGAGACGTAAATTGGTACGCGAGGAAGAGTTTGGGCCTTGGAAAAAATGTAACTTGGAATATACCACATATGTACTAATTCTTATTAAACATATTGACTTTAATCATTAAGTCATATATGTACTGTCTTGTGTGAGAGCGGGTTGCACTGCTAAAAGCCCACCAGGTAACTGCTAGTAGCCCACCTGTTTACTGCTAGTAGCCGTCCTAGTCACTGCTAGTAGCCAATCAGGTCACTGTTAGCTCACCTGGTCATTGCTAGAAGCTCACCTGGTCACTACTAATATCCCATCTGGTCACCGCTAGGAGCCACGGCTGGTTGTGGAAAGAGATTATATGTTTCTTAATGGAGCCCTGTTGCTTATGCATTGTTAATCGCCTGGAAAGAGATGTTGTTGTATATGTTATATATATATATATATATATATATATATATATATATATATATATATATATATATATATATATATATATATATATATATATATATATATATATATATATATATATTAGTATATTTTGGTAGCAGTCTTTCCTGTAGACATATATTATTAAATATGACCGAAAAAGTAAGATTAATAATTCTAACACGATTTTTCTCAATCTTTCGTACATTTCTTTTCACTGTTGGAGGTAAATCAAAAATCAATTCTCCAAAATTCATTTTTATTTCTAGTCTGACGCGACACGAGCGCGTTTCGTAAAACTTATTACATTTTCAAAGACTTTAGTTCACAAATACACAACTGAATAGAACTTACGCATCTCCGATTTTATATCTACATTTGAGTGAGGTGGAAGGGGTGATGTGGCATTAACACAAGACAGAACAAGAGGTGGCTTTAATAGGGTATTAATTTCATCAACACAAGACAGAACAAGAGGTGGCATTAATAGGGTATTAATTTCATCAACACAAGACAGAACACGAAACAATGGGTATTGAATAGAAGTGTTTGTAGAAAGCCTATTGGTCCATATTTCTTGATGCTTCTATATTGGAGCGGAGTCTTGAGGTGGGTAGAATATAGCTGTGCAATAATTGGCTGTTGATTGCTGGTGTTGACTTCTTGATGTGTAGTGCCTCGCAAACGTCAAGCCGCCTGCTATCGCTGTATCTATCGATGATTTCTGTGTTGTTTACTAGGATTTCTAGTAAACTTTTTTGCTTTTTTGTACCTCATGCGTTGCACTTTAAATATTCCGACTCTCAAATTCATTGTCGAATTTGAAATCCTATATATATAATAATAAATCCTATAAAAATAATATATATATATATATATATATATATATATATATATATATATATATATATATATATATATATATATGAGAACAAGCCTGAATGGTCCCCAGGACAATATGCAACTGAAAACTCACACCCCAGAAGTGACTCGAACCCATACTCCCAGGAGCAACGCAACTGGTATGTACAAGACGCCTTAATCCACTTGACCATCACGACCGGACATAATGAGGTGATAGCCGAGGCTATTTGAACCACCCCACCGCCGGCACTCGGATAGTAATCTTGGGCATAGCATTTTACCAAATCACCTCATTCTTTGGGGCACACGTGAGGAACACAAATGCGAACAAGCCTAAATCATTATCATTATGTCCGGTCGTGATGGTCAAGTGGATTAAGGCGTCTTGTACATACTAGTTGTGTTGCTCCTGGGAGTATGGGTCATTTTATGCAATCACCTCATTCTTTGGGACACACGTGAGGAACACAAATGCGAACCCCAAAGAATGTATATTATATATATATATATATATATGTCGTACCTAGTAGCCAGAACGCACTTCTCAGCCTACTATGCAAGGCCCGATTTGCCTAATAAGCCAAGTTTTCCTGAATTAATATATTTTCTCTAATTTTTTTCTTATGAAATGATAAAGCTACCCATTTCATTATATATGAGTTCAATTTTTTTTATAGGAGTTAAAATTAACGTAGATATATGACCGAACCTATCCAACCCTACCTAACCTAACCTAACCTATCTTTCTAGGTTAGGTTAGGTTAGGTAGCCGAAAAAGTTAGGTTAGGTTAGGTATGTTAGGTAGTCGAAAAAACATTAATTCATGAAAACTTGGCTTATTAGGCAAATCGGGCCTTGCAAAGTAGGCTGAGAAGTGCGTTCTGGCTACTAGGTACGACATATATATATATATATATATATATATATATATATATATATATATATATATATATATATATATATATATATATATTAGTGTCGTACCTAGTAGCCAGAACGCACTTCTCGGCCTACTATGCAAGGCCCGATTTGCCTAATAGGCCGAGTGATTTTCTTTATTTCCAATAAATTGCTTCCAATTAGTTTATTTAAATTATTATTATTATATTATAATAAGAACAAACATTATTGACTTTGTTCTGTTAGCTTAGGCTAGGTTAAGATAGGTTAGGTTAGGTTAGGTTGGGTTGGTTAGGTTTGGTCATATATCTACGTTAGTTTTATCTCAAATATAAGAAAATTAACTAATGCATAATAAAATGGATACCATTATCAATTCATAAGAGAAAAATTTGAAAAATAAATAAATTCAGGAAAACTTGGATTATTAGACAAATCGGGCCTTGCATAGTAGGCCAAGTACTGCATTCTGGCTCCTAGGTACAACATTAGTATATTTTGGTAGCAGTCCTTCTTGTAAACATATTTTGTTAAATATAACCGAAAAGGTAAGATTAATAATTCTAACATGAATTTTCTCAATGTTTCTTATGTTTCTTTTCACTGTCGATGGTAATTGAAAAATCAATTCTCCAAAATTCATTTTTATTTCTAGTCTAACGCGACGCTTGAACGCGTTTCGTAATAACTTATTACAATTTCAAAGACTTTAGTTTACACACACAATTGTAACCTGTAAACACGCTAATCCGTCATACTTATACTCGCATTTGGGTGAGGTGATATGGTGCAACAGTTTTGGATGAGGTGAACAAACTTGTGACAAACACTAGACAGAACACGAAACTATGGGTATTAATTGGATATGAGAGCATAAGAATGGAAGTAACTGCAGAGGGCCTATTGGCCCATACTCCCTATTGATGCTTCTATATTGGTTCGGAGTCTTGAAGTGAGTAGAATACAGTTGTGCATTAATTGGCTGTTGATTGCTGGTGTTGAATTTTGATGTGTAGTGCCTCGCAGATGTCAAGCCACTTGCTATCGCTGAATCTATCGATGATTTCTGTGTTGTTTGTTTAGATTTCTCTGGTGATTTTCTGGATGTGAGAGATTATATGCTCCTTTTTGGAGCCCTGTTGTTTATGCATTGTTAATCGCCTGGAAAGAGACGTTGTTGTCTTGACTATATACTGAATTCTTTGGGGCTTACAGTCCCCAAGTGGGTATTTGAAGGCATAGACGACGTTGGTTTCCTTCAAGGCGTTCTGCTTTGTGTCTGGAGAGTTTTTCATGAGTAGGTTGGCCGTTTTTTTGTTTATATAGTTAATCGTTAATTGTATTTTCTGATTTTTGTCTGTAGGGATAACGTTCCTATCAACAATATCTTTCAGGACCCTTTCCTCGGTTTTATGAGCTGTCGTAAAAGAAGGTTACCATATGTGGTAATGTGTTTAATGTGTTTAAACATTTTTTTGCCTCGTTTATGGAGGACTGGGGGGAAATGTGAAGTGGGAAATTGTCGACTAATTGATAACTGTCACCTGGATGGTAGGGGAGTGAGGGGAGGGGGAGAGTGCGGCACATGACACCTCCTTAACGCGAGCACAGTCCACTCCTGCGCAGGGTGTCAAAGAACACACACCGGTCCTGAGTGCTCTGCTACCTTGTTGTGGTGGTGGAAACCACATGACTATGTGCTGCTGCTATGTGGCGGTCTGAGCTATGCTATTGCGTATTGCTGCCATTCAACGCAGTAACGTCTCCGGCTTCCAAGAGGTAAGCCGCACAAAGGCTCGCTCCCACACACATCCATGTGGACATGTGGGCACGTGGTGACGCCCCTCAAGCCTATGAGGTAGCTATGTGTAGCCGCTCCTTACCCTCTGGAAACAAGCTAGGGGAAGGGAGTGAGGGGAGAGGCACACCCACCCTGTTTACAGAAACCATTACGGGTCATTCCCACCCCTCATTTGTTGCTGTGACCTCCTACCGTGTACACCCCTTAACTCCGACATGAAAACTAATCACCTGCAGATGAAGATATTGGAGACCCCACACCACAGGCAGAGAATTTGTAAAATATATATATACACTTCACTACATAAAGCAGACACCAGAATGAGAGACCCGCGCTATCAGTCAAAGCTACCGCCAACTCCCCTCCCTTCTCCCCCTATCCTCCATCACGTGTCCTACCCCTAACCACACATCTTAAAAGGATGGTCGCATATCCCCACACCACCATTGGAAGGGGGCCCCCCTCCTAGGTCACTCAACATATGCTTCCTACACTGTTATTTAACTAGTATTTAAGTAATATCTACACACAATTAACTCTACGGCATTTACTCATACTTATTCATCAACTACTACTACTACTACTATTATTGCCCACTTGTTCAGTTCACTACTCCCCCATTTTACCCACAGCGACTCTCAGCGCCCCAGGAGGACGTAACCCGTCCCGCCTCATGTGCGACCATCCCCTCCCCCTCTCTCTCTCCACCTCTGTTGATGTACACCTGTCCCATAATTATCCCCCTCTCACGCTCTTACCCATACACCCTCCTTTTACCCCCCCCCCCCGGCAACACACAACGTCCCCGCGAAAGGACCCGTCCCAATCTACGGACTTCCCCCCCCCCCCACTTTTGACGTAAACCGAGTTCGATCCCCAAGGTTCTCCTCGGGGTTTGGGACGGTCTACATCTCCCACCTTATCACTAGTTGAAGCTCACATTATCAGTGCCAGTAGTCCACCTTTTCACTGATTGAAGCTCATTTTATCCGTGATAGTAGCACACATTTTCGTTGCTAATAGCCCACATTGTTGGTGCTAGTATCTCACATTGTTAGTGCTAGTAGCCCACATTGTTGGTGCTAGTAGCCCACATTGTTGGTGCTAGTAGCCCACATTGTTGGTGCTAGTAGCCCACATTGTTGGTGCTAGTAGCCCACATTGTTGGTGCTAGTAGCCCACATTGTTGGTGCTAGTAGCCCACATTGTTGGTGCTAGTAGCCCACATTGTTGGTGCTAGTAGCCCACATTGTTGGTGCTAGTAGCCCACATTGTTGGTGCTAGTAGCCCACATTGTTGGTGCTAGTAGCCCACATTGTTGGTGCTAGTAGCCCACATTGTTGGTGCTAGTAGCCAATATTGTTGGTGCTAGTAGGCCACATTGTTGGTGCTAGTAGCCCATATTGTTGGTGCTAGTAGCCCATATTGTTGGTGCTAGTAGCCCACATTGTTGGTGCTAGTAGCCCACATTGTTGGTGCTAGTAGCCCTCATTGTCGATGCTAGTAGCCCACATTGTTGATGCTAGTAGCCCACATAGTCACTGTAAGTAGTTTACAGTGTCTCTGTTAGTAGTCTACATTGTTTCTACTAGTAGCCCACATTGTTGGTGCTATTAGCGCACATTATCGCTGTTATTAGGGCATTGTCGCTGCAAGTAACGCACATTGTCGCTACTAGTAGCCCACTTTGTTGGTGTTAGTTTCCCAAAATGTCGTTGTTAATAGCCCATATTGTTGGTGCTAGTGGCCCACATTGTTTGTGCTATTAGCCATCATTGTTGCTGCTAGTAGTGCATATTGTCGCTGCTAGTAACGCACATTTTCGAGGCTAGTAGCGCACATTGTCGCTGATATTAGCCCTCATTGTTGGTACTATTAGCCTACAATGTTGGTGTTAGTAGCCCACATTGTTGGTGCTAGTAGGCCACATTGTTGGTGCTAGTAGCCCACATTGTTGGTGCTAGTAGCTCACATTGTTGGTGCTAGTAGCCCACATTGTTGCTGCTAGTAGCTCACATTGTTGGTGCTAGTAGCTCACATTGTTGGTGCTAGTAGCCCACATTGTTGCTGCTAGTAGCTCACATTGTTGCTGCTAGTAGGCCACATTGTTGGTGCTAGTAGGCCACATTGTTGGTGCTAGTAGCTCACATTGTTGATGCTAGTAGCTCACATTGTTGCTGCTAGTAGGCCACATTGTTGGTGCTAGTAGGCCACATTGTTGGTGCTAGTAGGCCACATTGTTGCTGCTAGTAGCTCACATTGTTGCTGCTAGTAGCTCACATTGTTGCTGCTAGTAGACCACATTGTTGGTGTTCTTAGCCCACATTGTCGCTTCTAGCAGCCCACATTGTCGCTTGTAAAAGCCCACACTGTCGCTGCTAGTAGCATACATTGTCGCTGCTAGCAGCACACATTGTTGCTGCTATCAGCACACATTGTTGCTGCTAGCAGCACACATTGTTGCTGCTAGTAGCTGCTGCTAGTAGCCTACATTGTCGCAACTAGTAGCCTTCATTGTCGCTGCAAGTAGCCCACATTCTTGGTGCTAGTAGCCCACATTGTTCTTGCAAGTAGCACACCTTATGGCTGCTAGTAGCCTACATTGTTGGTGCTAGTAGCACACATTGTTGCTGCTAGTAGTACATATTGTTAGTGCTAGCACCACACATTGTGTCTTGTAGCTTCCAATCTTGCTATTAATTTTGGACCATCTACTCTCCTGACCTGCCCTGTAACTCTCTTCGTGCAGGTACACTCAGAAGGTACAGGAGGCGTCGAGGGTGGTGCTAGACCTGCCTCGGCCGCCCTTGGAGACGGCAGTGTTCTGGAGC
This sequence comes from Procambarus clarkii, assembly GCF_040958095.1. Lineage (NCBI taxonomy): Eukaryota > Metazoa > Arthropoda > Malacostraca > Decapoda > Cambaridae > Procambarus > Procambarus clarkii. The sequence continues at coordinate 30,057,232 of NC_091158.1, forward strand.
GAGTATGTGATGCGTCACCGAGGAGCGCCCCATCTCAGATCACCGGCGGCTGACCTCTCATGGGTGGAGTTCCTGATGCTGGATGTCCTGGCTTGCCTCTCTCTGGTAGCCATCCTGCTCTTCCTCGCCCTGCACAAGCTGCTCTCGTTTTTCAACACGCAACTCCATAATATTATTTACAAAGGCAAGATGAAAATGGATTGAAGATTGCTTGGGCTATTCAACTTCCAGGTCCCGCCTGGCGCATCTCTGGTTCTCGGGGTGACTGCAGTTGGGAAGATTATAAATTATATGTGTCGTCGTCACTCTCCTGCCTCACCATCAAATCAGGAACTTTTTCAAATATGATTGTACATTTATAACTAAGTTTGCGTAAAATTCCTGTATATGATTTACATATATAATAGCATAATATATGATTATATTTATATGCTGTATTATCTAGATTCAGAATTAGGCTTGTAATCTATATTGCCAGTGATTTATTCCAAACAGTTGTGGCTGAAGCTTATGGAGGAAGTCACAAAAAATATAGCTTCCAATTAGGGGGCGAAATTTACATTGTTAAAACAAACATTAAAATTGACCGATAAGAAGAAATTTTTAGGGTAACTGATAAAATCTAATTATACCATGATTTTGTAGAAAATTGCTCACACTTTGCATTACATATAACTTAGCTAGCCTGGATTAAAATAACTCTAATCCCACATCTTTCGTAACATGACTTGAATGCAATAGGATTTAAAATGCTTGTGAAAAGGTCTCCTTTTTGTAACAAGAACTCCTTAATAATTGCTAATATCTTGCTGAAGGAATCTCTGCTTTCTCTGCTACATAGGTGCTTTATTCTAGCGTGTAGACTTGCTAAACCAGTAATTCTCAAACAGGAATCCCGGAAAACGTGGGATTCTTTGAACCCAAGTCCGGTGTTTTGCGAACTTAAGGCCAGAGTTCCACAAGCTCATGTCTGCTGATGCACCAGACATTGAAGATTGTTCGGTGTTCCGCAAGCCAATGTTTGGCATTCAGCAAACCCATGTCCTGAGTTACACGAGCCTAACTGCGGTGTTCCAAGGGCACATGTCTAGTGTTCCGTGAGAACAGGTCTGGGGTTACACAAGCCCACGTCAAAGGTTCCACGAGCCCGTGTCTAGGGTTTCACGAGCCCATGTCAAGGGTTCCACGAGCCCATGTCAAGGGTTCCACAAGCTTCTGTGTAGGGTTCCACGAGCCCGTGTCTATGGTTTCACGAGACCATGTCAAAGGTTCCATGAGCCCGTGTCTAGGGTTCCACGAGCCCGTGTCATGGGTTTCATGATCTAACTTCTCGGGTGCCACGAGGCCGTGTCCTGGGTTCCAAGAGAGAGAGTGTTCGGGGTTCATGGGCTTGTCGAATCCCAGTCCCTGTCTGGGATTCCACAAGCCCATTTTAGGGCATCCTTGAGCCTGTGTCTGGGGTTTCACGAGCCCGTTTCAAGGTTTCCATTAGGACGTGTCTGGGTTTCCACTAGGATGTCCCAAGTTCCTCGAGCCAGTTTACGCAGTTCCACTTGCCCATATCCCACTCAGCCACTTTGACTGGACGGTAGAGCGACGGTTTTGCTTAATACAAGTCGGCATTCAGTCCCGACTGTCCAAGTAGATGGGCACCATTCCTTGGCCCCCCCCCCGTTCCACCCCAGATTCTCATCCTGACCCCTTCCAAGTGTTATAAAGTCGTAATAGCTTGGCACTTTCCTTAATAATTAAAAAAAAATGCCCATGTCCCAGGTTCAATTAGCACATGTCCGGAGTTCTTAGAGCCGTTGTCCAGAATTCCTCCAGCTAGTGTCTGGTGTTTCTCAAGTCAGTATCTAGGGTTCTACGAACCATTGTTTGGCATTCCACGAACCCTTATCAGGGGGGGGGGGTGGGAGGTTCCACTAGTACATGTCAGTGGGTACTCAAGCCAGTGTCTGGGGTTTCACAAGCCTGTGTCCAGAGTTCGTCGAACCACCGTCAGGGGTTCTACAAGTCCGATTTCGGAGTTCCTCATGCCAGAGTCCAGGCTTCCATAAGTATTGTAAATATCGATAGAAGGGTGCAACTTTTATTTTTTTAAGTGCACCCTTCCATCGTCAAATATTTTGTTCTGAATCTCGACTGCACCCTTCTGCCAGCAAATATTTTTTCATGAATCATAATGCACCCTTCCCAAATTCTTTGAATATTTTAGCCCTAAAGGATGCTTCAGTCTTAATTTTTTTCTAGTTCCTTTAGTTGATTCATAATATTGTTCAATGACTATTCAAAGATTGCCTAATTGAGACCAAAAATATTTGTTTGACAAAGATGGTATAATATTTTTTAATACCTAGTGAAAGATTATTTATTCAGAAGAATTTTTTTTAAGAGTCCAGCAAAAGACTGTTTATTTCTTCCTATTTTTCAATGAATGTTTATTTGTTCCCATTTTTAGTGATTGCTTTTTGTTCCTATTTTCAAAGAACATTTGTTCCCATTTTCAATTCATTCTTATTTGTTCCTATTATCAGTGACTATTTTCATTGTTAATGATTGTTTACTCGTATGAAATATATTTTTAATGACCAAATACTGATTATTTCTGCCACATAGCTGGCTATAGATTACTTATTGAACATTAGAATTAATGAAGACCTATTGGTCCATACAGCCTCTCCTATTTATATCCACCCATGTACCACCTCTACGAATTAAATAAAATGTACAGAAGGACTATTTGCTCCTATTTATATCCACCCATAATTCATACATGTGTAAGAAAATAAGAAGGTTAATACAAAGGAAGCAATTTTGATGCACATGGCTTGTTGGGACACATACATACCTGTATGTATTCATCCACTTACACATTTCACCCCCTAGCTCATCATCTATGTCTAGAATGCAGTTAAAATACTGTATATTTGTTTTAATTACTTGTAGTAACTTGTTAAATATTACTTTGTTTACATTGAATATATTTCGTGTTCACCAAACGATTGCATATTTATTCACAAGACTTAGTAAATAGTCAAAGATTGCTTACGGAAAATAAGAACAAAAAACTCTGCAAAAGGCATATACATTTATTTATAACCACCTCAGCATTAATGTGGAGTAATAATTCCATAATCTGTCCAATATCCCAGGCAAAATATTGTCCTTATCACATCTTAATTTACTTACATCCATTAACTGGTAACAACTTACCAGTATGTACCTTGGTTAAATCCATTCAATGCAAGAGTTTAGGAGGGCGTACATAATTTCCTCATACTGTACACAAGCCTGATTACCATCAGTAATTCGCTAACTGCGTCGCAAAGTTACTCATATTGCAATAAAATCTCAAAACCAGCAAATTGGACCGGCAAGAACATAACTTGCTACTGCATTGAAATCTCCAAATTAGTAGATTGTTTTTTATTTTATTGAAAATATACAAAATTCTTAATAACAGTCTTTTAAATTTACAATGCTTCCAGTTCAATCATTTCATCCATTTTAGGTATCATTAAAACCTCATTAACACCTACAAGCGAAATGTTTATCCTAACAAATACCCCACCCAATAATTTATCAAACCGTTTAAATTATATATTTATGGTTAATTAGTTCTTCATGCCCCCATAAGTAATATTTATGTATACAGTTCAGCATGGTTGGAATATATTTAAACATTGTGGTTCTTGAAAGGAGATTTTATTCTGGCCAATACATAACTTGCTTTCATTTGTGGCATTTATTCCCTAATCCTGGCAAATAAAATCATATGAACATATATATGTAATAAATTGTTATCCCAAAACTGGCACATCTCACAGACATAGATAAATGCTGTATAATAATTCTAGTTTTCTGTCTTGTCTATTTGTATTAAAACTTGCATTATAATTTCATTCAGCTGTGATATGACTCAGTGTGAGAGGTAGACCTCTCAAACCACAAGATGATTGCTTGCATAAGTGCTTGAAAAGTGTAACTTCGCTATTTGTTACCCAATGTGTATCATGTTGGGTGTCTATGGATTCGTACTCATATGAGGATTCCAGAGAGGTATCGGTTTTGACGTGGTTCATCTGGTTCTGTTGCAATGTAGAATGATGAGCCACTGTACCAGGGGGAAGTATGCTTAGCCAGGGGGAGAAATTTATGCTACAAGTTGGTAGTGGGGAGGGGGGTAGAGACAGGGGTCTCTCCTCCCCCCCCCCCCCAACGGTTAGAAATTGACCACAACCCTTCACTCCACCCCTCAGACGAAGTGTCGCTCTCTAGCAAGACGCTGCAGCACTAGACATGACGTCACGGGGCACACTGGTGCCACTTCCAATCAGGATGAGTTTACTAAAAAGGCGGGAGAGGCCTACGCCTGTTATTGGTAAACAGGTGATGATCTCACAGAATGCTGGAGGGCACAAGTGGCTTCCAAGGCATTAATTCTGTATCGAACTCTCCAGGAGAAAAGAGATGGTCTTTCGAGCTGTAAGGAAGGCCTTTTAGTTCTATGTCCTAAGTTTAAAGTGTACCCTAACATCAGCACTATTCCAGATCTGAATCAGTGGGTAGTTCACATATCAAAGGATTTATCTACATCTTAAAATCGCTTGCTGGAATTCACATTGGTATTACAACTACTTTGGTCACAACTAAACGGTTAAACAATCCATGGCTTACAAAGGGTATAATTAAATCTATTAATAAAAAACATGACCATGAGAAGAAGTATAGGTTAGGGGTCATCCCCAAAGAAGTTTCAAAGAGATACTCATCAATGCTGTCTAAAATAATTAGGAGAGTCAAAATAAAATACTACGAAAATTAATTTGCCTAAATTAACGGCAACATTAAGAAAACATGGAACACTATTTCCCAAATATTAGAATAAAAAAATATTTTGAATAAAAAACCAATACCTAAAACAATCCTGTTCAATAACGATGGTGTGAATTAAGCCTCTGACACTGCTATTAAATTCTATAGTTTCTTATCATCCATTGGCACATTCCTTGCAAATGATATCCCATCCTCCCTAATTAATGTTAAGGACTACCTTACAGGAAACTATCCGGAGTCTCTGTACCTAACTTCCGCTAATTCCCCTGAAGCTAATGAGATAATCCTTTCTCTTAAAACAACGTCATATTCCCTTGCTGAGATGCCAGCTCAAATTTACAGAAATGTCTCCAGGTGTCTATCTCCAGCCATTACATTGTTCTAAACAAATCACTTGAACTCCAGATCTTTCCGGATTTTCTAAAAAAAAAAAAGCAAAAGTAAACCCAATTCATATATGTGGTGTTTGATATTGTAACCGAGTCTAATCCGAGGATTAGTAACATCTAGAAGTCTGCTAATTTTATTGGATGGTCCATAGATGTGTGGCTCCTCTTGCATCATAGTATGATGATAGATGGAATTACTGGTGTCGATTTTACTTTGCCTCAGATCTACAAGATGTTGTTAAATTCTTGGTGTACTATTGCTCTTAGACTGCTTATTGACTATCCAAGGCTATTCTCAGTTTCTCCTTTAAAGGCACATTCTTTGGCTAACTCATTAGCTCTATCATGCATTCGGAGGCCAACATGAGATGAAGTCCACATGAAATGAACCCTGTTACCATCATTAATAATCTAGTTGTATTTGTATCTAGCTTCCAACACGAACATCTTACAGTTATGTCTTAAAGAGTTGAGAGCAATTAAGGATGATAAAGAGTCACTTACACTTAATGAATCAAGTTTAGAGACTTGTACACATTTCAGTGTAAGAAGCAAGGCAAATAGTTCGGACTGAAGCATAGAGGCCCAGTTGTTTATACACTCAAAATATAAGCCATAAAATATAATTCCATGATTGACACCAACAAGGACCCGCAAGGACTTTAATCTCTCCCAGATTTTCCTATTGAGAGAAAAAAGGTACACCGGGTCGTTAATGGGGACACTAACGTATCTGTAAGACTCGCAGTTCTAACTGCGAGTAAGAAGGAGGCCACATTCCTCAGCTTTAGTTGCTAAAGCATCGAGCAGAACTTGCATTTTAGGCTCGGAGGCAGCCTTTAAACATATATCATCAGCATAACAAATAACCGTGTCATCTTTATTAGTTGGAAGATCTTTAAAAAGTTTATGCATCAAAACGCTTAATAACAAGGGGCTAAGGGCCCCTCTTTGTGGAGTTCCCAGTTCAGTGTTTGCTCTCTGTGTTTTTAACACCATTAAACAAAATATATGCTGTTCGATTAGACAAATAGCCCTTCATCCATTTCAGTCATTTTCCTTGTATTTCTAGCCCAGCAAGCTGTTCTAGTATGATTTCCCAGTTTGCTGTATCAAAAGCTGCTTCTAGGTCGATGAAGATTGCTTGAGGGAAAGCTTCAATATGAGCGAAGTATTCAGCAAAACAGTGTTGTGTACTGAGCCCAGGCATAAATCCAAACAGTTAGTGTGGCAGGTGCCCCTGTATGTGATACATGAGTCGGTTAAGAACAATGCGTTCAAGCACTTTACAAATACACGATGTTAGAGATATGGGTCTATAATTATCTGAATGTGGTTTGGGGATAGGAACAATGACACTCTTTGTCCAAGCATCAGGTAATATTCATTCACTTAAACTTATTCCATATAACACGAAAAGTGGATTACCTGGTACTTGTGAGACTAATCTCAGTAAACTGTAAGTAATACCTGTGAGGGAATGGTTCACCAGCTCACTTACAATGGTGCTCTTCTGCCTGTGGAGGCCAGTACACTTGCTAAGTGCACTTGTTAAGTGCGTGGACTTAAGTTTGGTAACCAGTATCCGAAATATCTTGTGGTTGGGCTCATGTGAGAGTCCCAGTCATCAGCATACCAGAAATGTTACCCTGGCCGGGGTAGCACGTCTGTGAACACAGATAGAGCCGATAGCATCATTTCATTGTAAGGCTTGAAGCGAGGACTCAGGTTCGCGTGGGAACAGTTTGGCTGCATGCGTAGGCGAGCGTGGGCCTCCCGCCAGCCACTTGACATGTCACCATGCCAACAGCCGCCATCTTAGCAAACATCTGGGGGGGTTAGCCATCTTGAAGTTGCCCCAGAGCCATGTTACACCACCGCTGATTGGTTGAGAGGGGTAGGCCGTTGTGTGCCTCCCTCTCATTGGCTCTTTCGAGGATGGAGGATGCGGGAATCGCCGGTGTTCTTTCCTCAAGGCGTCATTCTGAACACAGCCACCACCTTATCCTGACACTTCCTGTGCTCATTCGGCCAAATTGAGTATAGGGCGTCGTGGTGGCTAGACTACTCAGCTGCTTCACCTCCTGCTTTGTCTACGACGGCGGTCGCAGCAGAATCCGGCCGAAGTTTTTTTTTTTTTTTTTTCTTTTTATTGTTAAAACAAGGTAAAACAGCGTACATGCAACCATATAAACAGTAAAGCATAGAATTACAAAGAACATTGAAAGACATAAAATAACACAGAGCAACATAACAGAAAAGGGAAAACAAAGAACAAAAAAAAATACATAGGAAAGTACATGAACTACACATAAAAACAGCTAGTCAAAACAGTACAAGCAGTGATCTATAAAGCACAAAGAAACATGAGAACAACAAAAAGAAAACATAAAACAAAAAAACAAAAAAACAAATAAGCGTACAACAGAAAAAAAAAAAAGACTCAGAATGACATGGTACAAAATAATACAAATCTAGTAACAAGCCAGTCTGAAAGGCCACACAAGCAATACTACAAGCCAAGACAGACAGGAAGTTCATAACCGGAACACGCAGGAACCGGCAACAAACACACACACAAACAGCCCTAGAACCAACACAAGCATCAGAACACAACACACACACAGCACAGCCAAAAAAAATACACTCAGAACAAATACACAAACACACCGCCCAACAGGGCGAAACCAAACCAGACTTAGAACCGCAGACACGGTAAGAAAATAAACAGAGTACCCAAAGAAACACAGGTGCTAACGATACTTGTCTGGAAACTCCTTGGCTGGGAAGCGCAAGCAGTACGCCTCCCAGATCAGCTGGACGTCCTCGGACACTTGTCTACCAGGAGACGCACAAGGCCGAGGCATCCAATCAGGCACCCCATAAATAAACCCCTTCAACCTCGGTACCCAAATAGTCGGCGAGCACCACGGGCCCTCACGCACCCGGTCGTCCCAAACGAGGTCCAAAACCCGTGACTTAGGGACCACGCCCCCGCCGGCTGCGAGCACAGGGAGGGGGTCTACACTAGGTGGTTTCGCACTGGTATCGGCACTGGCACTGGGAGGTTCGTCGGGCGCCGCACAGGGCTCCGTACTAACCGGCGAACGAGGCTTCTCACGAGGCTTCACATGAGGCTGTACACTAGGGGAACCCGCAGAGGACACAGACGAGTCGGGGCCCCCTCCACCAAGCAGATGAGCAGAGGCACCTCGGCGCACATCCTTCCGTAAGACCACGGCGAGGTCCCGTGCGGCAGGAACAACCTCCCACCGAGGGGAGTCATCAGCAGTAGGTATAGGGGGTGATTCCGGAGGCAGCACAGAGCCCCTCACAGCACCGCCAACCACGACAAGAGACGTCGGAACAACGGATTCTTCCACCTCCACCCAAGGCACCCCACGAAGGGGGGACACACTCCGGACCCGCCTCGAGCGCTTGGGGACAGGCTGCCGGTCATCCAAGCTATCACCCCCATCAACCCGTAACACAGTAGAACACTCCAATGGACGCGCTTTCAAGGCCCGGCCCCTAAGAACCGCAGCCTCCACGACCGGGGGCACTGGACCACACACCACAGGAGACTCCCCGCCGCTAACATCCAAAGGGGCAGGAGACGCCACATGTAGGGACGAAGCAGGCACGGGCGGCTGAGACGGAGCGGGCAGGGGCGACAGGGGCAGGGACGTCGAAGGCGGGGAAGCCGGTGACGGGGGCGAGGCCGCCACAACTCCTACGTCAACATCCACACCACCATCCAACACCGGGGCAGAAACCAGCAGGGAAGCAACATCCTGACCATCACGGGGAGACAGGTCCGGGGCCGACAACGGGGGAAAATCCTCCTCCTGGAAAAGGTTGACAGGGGTGACCCGGCGCTCCTCACACCCGGCGGCCAGGTGACCCGGCAGGCCGCACCGGAAACAAGTCCGAGGTTGTCCTGCGTGAAAAACACGAATCGGGAACCTCAACAGCATGATGGAGGACGACACAGAACCCCGGAGGCGCATGGCGAGAGTGCGGGTCCCACACGGAACCCCCTTCCATCTCCCGGTAGGGACAGCATTCATCCTCACATGTAGAACCCGCCCAAACCGGGCAATGTACCTACGTAGAAGATCCTCAGGGAACTCATAGGGCATCCCATGCACAGCCACATACGTCGTGGCTCCACAACGGTCGGATAGGGTTACCGACCCACCATCCCCAGGAAGATCGAAAGAACGCCCATCATAGCGCGTGACGATATCTTGATAAATCGCCGGAGAGTTGAACTTGACTATCGCCCGCCGGCCGGCGAGCAGCTGCACACCACATACAGACTCCACTTGGACACGTAACATATCAATCATTACCACCTCCACAGCGTGGTACGAAGCAATCCCAGAAAACTCCAGGCCAATGGAGGCCTGCCTGGAGACACGGGGCACAGGCTCCCCCATGATCGCAGACCGTCACGGCCCCAAGGGCCCCTCAGCAATAACACGGCATACAAGCCACGTCAGCAGCGACACCAGGTCCTCACCCCTCGCTGGGTCAACAACAACTGCAGCGGCCGGACGGAAACAACCGTACCCCACGACAGCTGGAGCAGCTCCAATCCGGCCGAAGTCGTCGCTCGAGGGGCAGAAAGACATTGTGTACAGTGGGTAGAGATCTAGAGATCTGGGTCGTGGGTAATTTGCATACGAGCAGTAACAGACTCGTAGATCCCCATACCAGTGATTATAGACGTTCTAATTCCTGCTACTGCTCTGTAGCAGTCGATGGGAACGGTGAAATTCGTGCCAAGTGTTCAGGGGTAGTTTTCACATAGAAATTCGAGGAAATCTCGAGCCAGTGTTTTGGCGGCAAAGTGTTGGGAGCGCTACGCTTGCTCGGGAGGATGGGGGGAGGTCTCCGCTTAAGCCTACCACCCACCACCTACCACCACTTACCACTGCTGTGAGCCAGCCACCCACCGCAGGGTGCCTGATTGAATGGTAGGACGATTGTGCGAGTGTTTAAGCCGGCCGTACAAATGAGTAAGTACCGATGTGTGTATTTCTGGTGATTAGTCAGTCTCTAAAGCCTGAATTCAAGGTCAGGTGTTCCGTCGCATTGTCACACAACACCTGTAGAGGTGAAGTGAAGGGTGTGGACGAGGAGATAATCACCCTTGTTGTCATCTTGTCAGTCCAGGGGGACTTACGTCTTGTGTACAGAGACGTACAGTGTGTGTGTGTGTGTGTGTGTGTGTGTGGGTACACACGGGAACAAAGTATACATAGATAATCCAAGGACTGAGAGGATGTCCATATAATGTTTTATATTCCATTCTGGTAGAATTGTGGATATTCAATCATTTTTGATCGTCCGTGGGATGGAATGATATTATTCCATGTGTAATCGCTGATAAGAAAACAGATAAAAAATTAAATGAAAATATGAAAAAGTAAAAAAAAGTAAACTGTACATACAAAATGAATGGTATGGTAAACAACACAGCTCAATTCCAACGCAATTCGCACAAATTAATTAAATTAAAATGAAAATCAATAAAAATCTATGAGAATTCAATTTATCAATGCAATCAGAAACATTGAAATGGAATTGTAACATTTAGTATTGCCTGTGTGTTCCTCTTACATGCAACAGATGGTGCTGTTTTTCAAGAAATGCATAGTTTTACCTGTCACAGGTGTGGCATCTATACTTATACATACGAAATTAACGGTATGGTAAACAACACAGCTCTATTCCAACACAATGTCACACAAAATAATTCAATAAAAAATCAAATAAATCGAAATCAATGAAAATATAATTTATCAATGGAATCGGAAACATTCAAATGGAATTCGTGACATTTATTATATCATGCATGTTGCTATTATGTGCAACAGATGGCGCTGTTTTTCACAAATGCATGGTTTTACCTGTCACGGGGGTGGCATCGATATAGTAGATATATAGAAAGGCGCGCATATTCGAATGGAACGTTGAGTCAGAATTTCAAAGCAATTGGTGAAGAACTTTGGGAGATTACAGTGTGTGTTGGTCTTACATCCAACAGGTGGCGATGTTTAAAAAAAAAAACATGTTTTCTCCGGTCACAGATAAGGCATGTATATGGTAAATATATAGAATCACGAGCCTATTCGAATGTAACGTGTCAAAATTTCAAAGCAATCGGTAAAGAGGTTTCGAAGAGTTCTCTCATGTGAAAAACACATGAAAAACACAGTTTAAAAAAAAAAACATTTTTTTCCGTCACAGACGTGACATTAATATAATATGTATATAAAAACCTGCTCGGATGTGAATTGAACATGGTGTGAAAATTTCAAAGCATTCGGTGAAGAAATTTCGTAGATTAACGATTTTGAACAAACGAACATTTCCATTTTTATTTATATAGATATATTGTGGTTGCAGTATTAACGTAATTTTGGTAGAATTTGGTGAGTGGCGAGGCTGTCGAGAGTGACAGTCGTCGCTCTGTCGAGTAACGTAATTCTCGGGAGTGTTTATCGGCCTGCGGATCGATAAATCACTTACCCATGTGATTTAAGGAGTGCGAGATCTTATTGTTCCCATTAACGTTGGATAGCTGTAGGCTACATGTGTCAGTAGTAATTATACATATATGATCGTAGTGTCACGGTGCCCAGTGTTATTGTGTTATTTAATGTGGTGATTGCAATGTGTTGACCTATGTTCTAAGGGGGTTATTTAGAGCACGGTTGGGTCATTTACAACAGTACGTAAATGTTGTGCAGTGTTCTTATACTTGGAAATTAGAGTATTTACCGTGTGTGTTATTGCAAAGGGGTTGTCATTGATGGTGATTGTTGCTAGTGATGAGCATCACCGTTTGTGATTGCAGTACAGTAAGTCATTGTGGGGCCGTGTTCATGAAGGTTCATGTCTCGAGTGTTATTTACTAGTGTTCTGCAGTATTGTCATTGCAACCGGATTGTAACGTAAATCACTATGATTTGTTAGTGTGATTATCATTGTCGTGGGTGAACTCGGCTGTAGACGAATCCTTGGGTTTTATATTCTCCTGTTATCTGGTAGGACATCGATGTCCAGTATTCTGTGAGGTGATTGCGAGGCAATTAATATAACATAACCAAGGGAACGCCCATTGTTTTAAGAGAATTTGTTCTGTAACAATTTGAGTAACGTAGAATGCGTTGGGTTAATTTACTTTCCTGCAAGCACCTACGGTAGTCTCAGGGTAGCCTAGCCGTCAGCCAGATAAGAATAAGAGTACTGTCTGTCGTAATTAACGGTCAGTGGGCCGAGTAATTTTTTTTTTTTTTTTTTTTTTTATTTATTTTTACATGCAGAGCATGCAAATTAAATACAATAAAAGTACAGAATACATAAAGGAAAACAGACCACCGGCCAGAAGGGCCGACAGCCGAGCACAACAAAACAGCATAGCACAACAAAACAGCATAGCACAACAAAACACATACACAAGAAAAACATGAAAAATACAGCATACATCAAAACATAAAACAATACAATGGCAATCCAGCAATCACAGTACAAAACAACACCTCCAAAAAAACAAAACATACAACAAGAGGCAACAGGTAAAGCAACAGAAAATCAATACATTAACGCCCCGTAACAAAAGGCGAGGCCAATTACAATAAAAAAGCAGGCAAAAACACAAGTCACTAAACACCGGCCTGAAGGGCCAACATCAAAAACACAAGAAAACAAAAGAAAAATAAAACACACAGCAAGCACACAGACTACGAAAAGATCTCATACTTGTCCGGCCACTCTTCCGCCGGGAAGCGAAGACAGTACGCTTCCCAAAGTAACAATGTCCTCCGAAACATGGTCACTATTGAGCGTACGAGGATCGGGCATTAACTCTGGCACACCCACAATAAAACACTTAGCCCGACGAATCCAGATGGTAGAAGGGCACCACGGAGCAGGACGCACACGGTCAACAATTTCAAAATGCAACGGATGGTCAGCATCCATCGCCACTCCGGAGGCCAAGATGAGAGGGAGAGGCACCTTCCCATGAGGCCGGGCAATGGGCAGCACACTGGGAGCCTCCTCAGCTGCCTCACAGGGCTCCTCGGCAACCACTGAACGTTGCACCTGCCGGGACCCCCCACGCTTGGCATCCTTTTTCAGCACCAGCTTGATGCCTCGGCTCGCACCAGGATCCACACCATCCACGCCCGTAGGAGCAACCACCTCCCACTGCGGAGAACCTTCTGCAGGAGAAAGAACAGGAGGTAAATTAGACGCACAATCATCGTCAACAGCCGACACATGGACTTCAGCCACCACCAGCGTCGTAGAGCACGAGGCACCTGGAACCACACCATCTCCCGAAGCTCCACCCGCGTCGTAGTCCTCCATATCAGCCCAAGCAGTAGAAGAGCGCCTAGAACGCTTGGGCACTGGCCGCACATCCTCACAGCCGGAGGCGGACCCAGAACCACGGCCCTCACGAACCGGGCGAACCAACGCCCGTCGCAGTACTTCAGCAGCCTCAACCACATGGGGAACCGGGCCGCACACAACAGGATGCTCCGCAGCACCCCCAACACCCAACACAGCCGGAACACCTGGCGAGGGTGCAGGACCAGGCGCAGCAGCAGGAGTCGAGGAAGACGCAGACGCACTCGGCTGAGGGGCAACAAGCACCGGGGGCATGTCGGGTGACGCAGGAGGGGCCGCATCAGCAGCGACTGGGACCTGCTCCACTTCATCTCCGGAATCCACGCCCTGAGGGAGCGGCGGGAAATCCTCCTCCCGGAATAAGTTAACGGGCGCAGCAGGTGTCTCAGAGCACCCGGCAGCCTGATGCCCCAACTGGCCACACCGGAAACAAGTACGGGGCTGCCGGGCATAGTACACCCGAACGTAGTAGCCCAGCAGCCGGACAGAAGATGGGATATCCGACCGCAGGCGCATACCTAATGTACGGACATTCGTCTGCTTCCCAGCATACTTCCCCGAGGACAGCTTGTTCGCCCGCACACTGATGACTGCACCATACCTCCCGAAGAAGCGCCGGAGAAGGTTTTCAGGGAACTCCAGGGGCGCACCGTGCACACTGACATATGTCAGGGCACCACTTCGGTCCGAGATCGTAACGGAGCCGGCGCCATCCGGCAACTGCAATGAACGCCCCTCGTTCCGCCGGAGGAAGTCCCGATACTCCTCCTCCCCCACGAACTTGACAATCACCCGGTGGGCCGTAACAAGCTCAACGCCATACACAGCTTCCACCGGGACACGAAGCATGTCACACATAACTAACTCAACGGCCGGATAACCAGCCTTACACGTGAATTCCAGTCCCACGGAATTTACCCTCAACACAGGAGGAATAGCCAGGCCCCCCATGGCAAAACGGCCACGTCAGCACGCAGCCAGGCAGGCAACAACACTGGACAGGGAGGGTAAGAGACCCCCACACCCCCTGCCGGTGAAAAAACTGCAACCTCCCCAAACTGCCGGAGTGTTCAGACGACACGTCTTCACCCTACGGCTGCTCAGGTGGAACTCGTGGGCCGAGTAATTGACATGTTTCAGAAAGTCAAAGTAATTAACCTCAATCCGTGTTTGATCGACTCACACGAAGGCTCCATTGTTCCGTTAACGTAACGTCGTTATTTATCTGTCCGGAAATACTGGCGCTTGATTGACTCGTGGGAAGAGTAACGTCATTTTAGAATAACGTAAACGTGGTGCCTAATTACTGTTATTAGCCACCTGAATTGGTCTGAGTGTGGAAGGATCAGGCGGAAATCATACCTTAATGTAAATTGCTGAGCCAGTGTGAAGGGTTGTGTATTTAATTGTTTAATTATTGATCTTGAGGATAGTAATTAATTACTCTAAAGGTAATCACGAGTGATTATCGTTCTCTTAGCACTTTGGACATTGTAAAATCAGAGTTTACCATCGTTGAGTGATAGTAACCGATAACGTAAATTATCGTAACTAGTAAAGAGATTAATCAGCTGTCTGGTATTACAGGGATTAATGGGATTTTTCTTACTGAATGCTCGACGGGTAGAGCGTGTTGTGTAATGTCCGCGTTACTTGTGACAGTTGTAAGAGTTATTAAATTAACGTAAAAGTTACCTTGTTATTAACGTAAATGTTACTTTGTTATTAACGTAAATCAAATTGTTATTGATCGTTGATCGTCCGTGGGACGGAGTGTTAACGTAAGGATTAATTAGAGGAACGGTTGCTGGAGTTGTCAGTGAACCCATTAGTCATTGAAAGGCTACTGATTTGATTGCATTGCAACCGCTATTGCAAGGGTAGACTGCACTGAGGCGTAGAACAGTTAGGAGGTTACTGGAGACGTGTTTCAGAACCTACTGTGTCATTTGTTGTAATTGTGATTATAGATCTGTTAGTTCTTGCTTGCTTGTTGATTCCTCTGTGTTCACACCTTATGTTCGAGTTGTTCATTATGCAGTCCGAAGTGCTGGAGTCTCGCTGTCATTGATAGTGTCACAGGAAGGATTTCGAGTAACGTCATTGATATTTCTTTTGTTTTCTTGTTGTAGTAATTAGTACTTTATTGAATAAACTAAGTTATGTTGAACACTGTCTTTTCGTTACACCTCACACATTATAATTGTTATGCAAGTGTACTGTCACACTCGACTATTAAAAGTGAGACTGATTCATGAGTTTTGAACCAAATATACGGCACCACACAACAATAAATTGTGAGAGCCCAGGACGTACTCGTAAGATTCGCTTCGACGAATTGCGAAGGTAATTGGCCCAAGTGGAGGGGATTTCAATTTTTTGGGATCTCGGCGTTTGCTCGCGCCTAGTCAATTGTTCATATCTGGTCCCAGAATTGAGGAATGAGCTGCTTACTACACTGGTGTGTTAGCTAAGCAAGTCCTTCCTCAGGTGACTTAATTGAATATCACGACAGGAATAAAGGTTAAAGGATTAAAAAATTTTGTTTAATTTTTCTTTATTCCACTTATTTCAAACTCTCACAATACCGTCCTCTCCAGGAGCAGTTGGTTTGCCCATCTTTAGTGCATGATTTATTTCCCATTCAGTTACATCATTAAGATCCGACACGTCCATAACTGTACAGGCAAAATTGATGGTTCGTTGTCTATCGGGGCGTGAGTCATTAAGATTGTTCTGTATGTTAATTAAGAGAGAGTTGTGACTTCATGTTACTGCCTATTGATCAAGGAGAATGTTTGCTTGTTCTAGTGCAGTGGTTTGGTTCGGTTGCTTCTAGAGATTTTTCGTATCATTTCCCAAACTTCAACATGTGTTGTTTGCTCATTAATACTTCGTAGGAACTCTTCCCAATGTTTATTACATATAACGTTGCCCAAGTCTCTCACCTCTCTATTTGCGACAAAAAATGCATGCAATTCATCTTTTTTGTATTTATAAAAGAAGCACCACATACACAAAAGCAAAATGTAAAAGTAAAAAATACAAAGACAAACAACTATAACAACATAATATAAAGAATAGAAATAAGGAAAATCATGTAAAATGAGACACAAAGCCTTGAATCTCACACAGGTACTGAATAATAACACAAAGCGAGATAAAAACAAAGGCACAAAACGCTGTACAAGGAAACAAGAAAATGCGAACTATACAACAATTATACACAAAAATAAACATAAAAGAAAACACACGGAACAAATAAAAACATAAAAACAAAAAAAGATAAACCCGGAAAACAGTACACAAACATATGACAATATACATGGGAAAAGGACAGGAACAACAGTAACTGAAAAACAGGACAACAAGCAGAACGTTCCAAAACAGAAGAGTAAGGAAACAAAACAAAGCATACAAACATAAAACCGGAACACGCAGGTACCGGGAGTCGGAAGAAACAGACAGGAAGCGTACCACAAGTAAGACAGGGGGAAAATACACGACACAATAAATAAGAAAAGCGCAGAGTCACACGGAGACATACACACCAGAACACCGGAACGCTCAGGAACCGGAAAAAAACTGGCCACACACACACCTAAACCCACAAACAAAAAATACCGGAACACACAGGAACTGGGAACAAACATCCAAACAACACATGCACGCAATGGCCCAGCAAACCACCACACCCAACAACGAAATTGGGATTGGGCGAACCAAACAAGCAGTCAAAACGTGCATACAGAAAACAACAAATACAAAAAAAACAGAAATATAGGCAAGACAAATAAAAAATAAGTGCTACACATATTTATCCAGGAAGACCTGCGCCGGAAAGCGTAAGCAGTAAGCCTCCCAAGCCAGCAGTTCGCCATTGGACACTGGAACATCAATATAATCATTAGGGTCAGGCAAGTATTCCGGGTCGTCATAAACAAAAGTCAGTGCCCCTGTCACCCAGACGAGCAACACAGGAGCGGACATACCCGCTCATCCACAACGATTTTCAAGGATTGCGACCTACTGATCACTTTCCGAGATTACATTGCGGGGCCTTGCACGAGGGGCGGCCTGCCACCACGAGGCACACCGGGGCGTGCACTGGGTAGTGCACCGGTACATGCACTAGGTTCCACACCGAGAGACACACAGGGGAAAGCTGCAGGCACGCCAGGACCGCCCCACCGGGCACAGGAGCAGAAACCTCCCAGTGCACATCCTTTGTCAACACCACGACGAGGTCTCTATCACCAGGGGCAGTAGGCCACGGAGGGGAGCCCACAGCAGGCAGCGCAGGGGCCGATTCAGTCACACAATCCACAGAGGCAGAGCTTACAGAGGAAACAACAGCACACTCCTCATCCTCACATTCCTCAGCCAAGTCTCGAGGCGGCGATATACTGCGATCTGTGCGTGAACGCTTCGAGACCAGATGTTGATCATCGGAGCTGTCACCCCCACAGGAGGAGCTCATGAAGAGCCAGAGGTAGGCTGCCCCATAGCCGGCCGAGCACAACCCAGTAGTATTTCAGATTCAACGACACGGGGGAAGAGGCCACCACCCACGAGGAAATTGGAACAGGAGAAAGAGCAAGCGCAGCTGGCAGAAGTAAAGGGACTAGCACAGACGAGGGAGCATGCATAGAGGCATGTACTTGCAAAGGAGAAGAAGCACGGAGAAGTGAGGAATCCTGCGGGGCAGTGAAGAGGTCGTCCACGGTGGCGGGGCCCCACACACCACCACCCCGTCATGCATACCACCTCCAGACGCACCGGCACACCAGCTGAGGAACCAGGTAACACCACCAGGTCAGCAGGTGGCAGGGGAATCTCCCCACCCACACCACCACTAGGCGACAGGTCCTGTGCCACCAATGGGGGGAAATTCTCTTCTCGGAATAAATTAACAGGTGCAGCTGCGACCCCAGTGCAAGCGGCCGCCTGGTGCTCCTCAAAGCCATAACGAAAACACTGGCTTGGCTGCCCTGCATAAAAGACCTGCATAGTTTACCCAATCAAGGTAACCATAGAGGGAAGAGAAGACTTGAGCCGCATGATAAGAATCCGAGTCCCACACGAGACCCCGCGCCACCGGCCTGAAGAAACGGAGTTCATTCGGAGGGAAACCACCTTTCCAAACTTGCCAAAATAACTCCAGAGCAGAGCCTCCAAGAACTCGAAAGCACACTATGCAGTGATGTCACAGCACATCAGCGGTCCAAAATAGTGACGGTACCACCGTCTCCAGGGAGCGTAAATGTCCGCCCGTCATAGCTCGCCACGAAGTCCCGATAAACTGCTGCAGAGTGAAACTGCACAAGTTCCCGGTGGGTCGTTAACAATTGGAATCCGTACACCTCGGCCACACAAGCTCGTAACATATCCAGCAATACAATCTCAAGTGCAGGGTACGGTGCTCGACTAGAAAATTCAAGGCCAATGGTTTCGGTCCGGCAAACAGGGGGTTTCCATGTCGCCGACATGCCAAACAGTGCTGTCCCACACTCAGCATCATGGAACAACTGCGGAACTACCACGTCTACTCCCTCCAGTGACGAGGTAGCCAATCAAAGTCATCTTGTACTTTGGTTCGTTTGTATGCGTCTCCAACCTGCTTTACTCGTTCATGCTCTTTAACAAATACGGGGTCAAGGACCCACTTGGGTGGTGGTAGGTGTTGTCCACTTCTGCTAGGCTTGTGACGTGTTCACCAACTCACCCATGTGTCATAGTAGGTAGTAATTGTATCAACGTAACTATTTCCTTGGATGGTAATGATATAAACCCCACTCACAACCCAACCGAGACAATCACCTTAGAAGTATAATTAATTCCTTCAAGGAAAACAATTCCACTGTTGTGTACACTCTCATTAAAACTTCGCCAGTCAACAAGAAATAATCGTTGGGGGCGTGAATTCAGAGTTTTACCAATGCACAACCAATTACATGAACTTAGGAGAAGGGTGCGATTGGAAGCCACCTATATACACAGTCTCCACAGAAGTCAGTCTCCGTGGTGTAGTGGTAAGACACTCGCCTGGCGTTCCGCGAGCGCTATGTCATGGGTTCGTATCCTGGCCGGGGAGGATTTACTGGGCGCAATTCCTTAACTGTAGCCTCTGTTTAACGCAACAGTAAAATGCGTACTTGGATGAAAAAACGATTCTTCGCGGCAGGGGATCGTATTCCAGGGACCTGCCCGAAACGCTACGCGTACTAGTGGCTGTACAAGAATGTAACAGCTCCTGTATATATCTCAAAAAAAAAAAAAAAGTATACATTTTACAGCTCGATCATTCTGTGAAAATATTTGCCTCAGATGTTCACCTTTCACGTGAATAAAGAGTACATGTGGCCAACAAAATAATTAATACTATCAAAAACCATAGGAGGTTGTGGCGAGATGGCCAAACATAAATTGTGTATATATATAATTTTTTCATATAAACTGTATATTTCTTTTATAAACAAAATCCTAAAAATTAGCACTATTCCATTCTGCACGTTCTTGTATATTATAATTTTCAGCTAACCCTCAGATATGGGTAGGACAACTTAGGCTAGAGCTGAACTAAGTGTAGTTCGACCTAGCCTAATCTAATTTTCTCTTATTTTCTGCTAACCCACTAGGGTAGGATTATTACACAGCTAGTACTGTACTAAAGAATACACAGCATAGTCTACATTTAATATTGTGCAGTCCCCATAGGGTGGGAATTATTTATTACACAAATTTTGTCTCTCATATTTACCATATTTATCATTATTATTATTTTATTGTGTTCATCTTTTGAGTGTTACAAGGTATCACTATTCCAACCAAATGCGAAAATGAAGGACTAACCTGCAGAACAACCTGTAGTGGCACCAAGTATCACTCAAATATTATATATAGTTAATCTTTGATCTGTATGCCAACCTTTATGTAAGGAAGGGTAATATAGCCTAGTAAAAGGAAATTAAATACTAGGCAATCACCACAATACTTGTTCCAACCATATGAACAAGTACCCCAGCTATATCAGTAATAACCTCACAAGCCCCACAAGGCATGAAAACAAAGCCAACATGGCTACTACTGAGAAAGTAAAAGATCCTTGATAGGCCTTATAGGTCACTTGAAGAGATTAATCAATAAGTCTGAGAGCTTACCACAAGAATACCCAGTTGATTATAATCAGCTAGAAATATCTCTGAGAGTAGCCAATAGTAAATTTGAACAAATCAAGACTATGATTGGGTCATATATCAGTATACTGAATGCTTGTGACACTGATCCTGATGAAGTAGACCGGATCATAGCAGAATTAGCCATGTATGAGAATGAAACACAAGAGAGGTTCAATCTTCTACTTAATTTACTGAATGCACACAAAGCAGCACCAAACATAAGTGTCTCAACCCAGAACAGCTCAATCAGAGGCACATTTACCTCCTTTACACTTACCAACCTTTGCTGGACTGGATGAGGAAAATTGGGATACTTTTTGGATATCCTTTAATGTACATATACATTCTAAGGCATCCATGTCAAAGGTGACTAAATTCACATACCTTCAAAGTCTCCTCGAAGGGGAAGCTATGAAAGCTATAGCTAATTTGTCTCTTGATGACACCAATTATCTATATAGCTACCCAATTAGCTATACACTTGCAGGCGATGAGTCACAATAACGTGGCTAAAGTATGTTGACCAGACCACACACTACAAGGTGAAGGGACGACGACGTTTCGGTCCGTCCTGGACCATTCTCAAGTCGATTGTGATGAGGAAGTAGAGACAGGCAATAAATAGGCAAGAGAAAGCTGAGGAGCAAAGTAAGGTGTAGTAGAGGGGATAGTAGTAATAATAAGAACAACAGAGGGCCTATTGACCCATATGAGGCAGCTCCTATTATAACCACGGAATGAGAAGGAGATAGTAATAGGAATAAGAAGAGGATTGCAAGGGAGCGTAGGAGAAGACAATGAACAGAAAAAGGGAGAAGAGAGAAAGAAAAGGAAAGAGAAAGAAAGAAAGATAAATGGAAAGGGTAAGCTTATGTTAGGTCACATTTGTTAGAAAGATTAGAGCATTTAAGTATTGTCAGGGTTTATCGGTGAGCGACAGTATAAGTACTTAATCCTGGCAAGGTCGCCAATGTCGGGGTTCACCTCATTAAGAGAGGGGCGAGTAACAGTATACTCAAGGTCACTCACCGTAGCCCTGCGGGTCTTCACTCTATCCTCGCGGCGCCACTGTACGCCAGGAGAGTATCCCAGTCAATCCCAACCGGCCTCTGATCGAGAATGAGTGGGAACACAGCTCGTACTCTCTACAGCTTGTGTGCCCGCCCCGACTCAAGGCTCTACTACTAACCACAAGGTCGCCAACTGGTGTTTCCCGTGTCCAGTAACACGTCAGTGGTTTTGTTGAATTGTGGTAGCAGTGGCAAGAGCACACTCAATATGTTTGATGTCAGGCAGGTATTTATTTCTGTCACTCTTTCCTTTCAGGTATTATATAGCCACAAGAAATATGGAGGGGATGATGTAAACACCAATGTACTTTGTATTTTACTTAAAACTCATTCAAAGACATCACAAGATTATATCAATAAGCAAACAGCTGTTTCAGGCGGGAGTCGCTCGTTCCCACATATAATCATGAACTCGCCAAGTCGGCAATGCTCCCCCTCACGTCAATGTCAAAATCAGCTGGGCGACTCCCACCGCGCGAATGTTTATTACTTGTTTTCCTGGCGTCACGCGCTCTGTTTCTTTAAGTTCTCAAAGATCACTAGGAGTTTGAACACACAATATTTGCGACAATAGCACGTAAATACTTCGCTGCACTGATCTTGAGCTCAATCAAACATTTCTATATAAATGGACACAATAACTCACTATCATGGTATATCACACTGCCCTTCATTTAATGATAACGTGTGCAAGTATATATCACTGGAGTTCTCATTAATTCCTTTCGTGGGCGATAACACAATTAATCACTGCACACATGAATGATTATTTAATACACAAGCATAGACATATATATATATATATATATATATATATATATATATATATATATATATATATATATATATATATATATATATATATATATATTGATGAATCATAGACATCAATAATGGTAATAACATAGTTACTGAGCACATAGCCTAACTCCAATTACTGGCATATTTATATATATTCTCTCACTAAATAACTGATCATATTAAAGTCTCATGAAAGACATTATCAACACAGTAAATTCATCAATTACTCCGGGTGCCTGCACACACCAATAATTATCATAAATACCGTGAGGACTCTATGTAGCCCCACTGCACACTTGTGCCTTACTCTGACATAGGTGAGCCTTGCTCACGACATACAAATTACTCTGGCTAAATAATATAGCTGACTAAAGGGGAATTGGGAGGGAAACTAGAATCACCTACTTCCACCTATCCTCCGGTGGGAGTTGAGTTGTAGCTCCTGGTCCTGGCTCCTGCCTCGTGTAGGGAACGCCCCCACACACACCCTGTCGTGTCCTCCAGGAACTCAATCAACGTCCCACCATAAACGTGTCGTCTCCGTGCCTTTTCACTGCAGGTCCGTGCTCCTCCTCGACTTCTTGTAGGGTTGGAGTCGGTCTCCCGGCCGCCAACTTCTCCTCCCAGCTACGGCTGCCTGCCTACGTCTCGGCTGCAGTCGTTCGGATTCCCGAATAGTTTTCTTCTTCCACTGCTGCCCGGTGGCTCGGTCCAGCCACTACGCCGTCACAAACGGGTGAACTGCCTCAGACGTCGCATACGTCACTGCACAGACTTCACTTCTTCTTGCACAGTACCTGTCCTGGAGCACTTGTTGCTCAATATCCAGTCAATTCCCTCTCTGGTCCACCACATGAACGAAGGAAGACCTCGCAGAGTACTTGCAGACTTCGGGTGACGCGTAAAATCCACGGGAGCGGGAAACAACTGTCAAACTGACAGGACCAATCTTCGCACGTCCAACCACCTTGACGTGTCGTGTCAGACTGATTCCCTCCGGAGGATTGGCCCAGTCACTACGTCATCACTGTGGAGCTATCAGTCGTCACATACGTCGCTGCCTAGACTCCACTCTTGCACAACACCTGTTCCTGGAGCACTTGTTGCTCAATATTCTGTCAACTCCTTCCCTGGTCCAACACATGAACGAAGGAAGACCCCACAGGTGATGGCAGACCACGGGTGATGCGTAAATCCTCCGGAGACGGGGTAAACTGTCCAACTGCCCCCCAGCGCACGTCCGACCTCCTTGACGTGCTGTCTTTGACTGCTGGCGCCAGCGCGGCGCGATGACCGGACCCCCCTTCCTTCGTTCCTTCGTGACGTCATATTCGCCACGGGAGGTCTTCATTGGCTCCCTGTGCCACGTCGCTGTCGGTGACCAATCTGGTGTCACTGACGTCAAACAGTTTCGGCGGCAAAACAGAAGAGCCAGCGCCATATTGGCTTCCTAAAGGGCCTAAACCACAGCCCAAAATACTCTTCTTTTATAAATTTCTCGGCACTTCGAGAACACTACATTCTCCCACATATATCAAACTGATGCCTGCGACGTAGAGAACGCTTGGGTAAAGTGGACATGACTCTTACAGCAGGCGTGGGAGAAATACAAGGGGGGGGGGGAACACCGTCACAGTATATACTGTGAAAGGGAAGAGTCCACAGCAACAAAGCCAGGATTCAAATTGATGTTGGGTACATTGTGTATTAGAGCTGATTCAACAAGACGGCGTCTGTGTAGAGTAGAGGCAGGAAAGATTATTTTGGAGGAAGACCAATCAATGGGATGATTAGAATCCCTCACATGGCAGAAGAGAGCATTGTTAGTGTCTGCAGACTTAACACTTCTCTTGTGTTCTTTAAGTCTGTCATTCAGTGTACGGCCAGTTTCGCCAAAGTATTGGAGAGGACAACACGAACAGGAAATAGAGTAGACACCAGCAGCAGTAGAAGCAGGAGGAGCAGTGTGAACTAGATTGCTACGAAGTGTGTTAGTTTGTCGAAAGACGAGTTTAATGTCAAGAGGACAAAAGGTATTGGTAAAAGTTTTGAGTTCAGATATGAAGAGAAGGCATAGTACAGTGCTACTAGTGTTGGAAGCAGGCTTAGGATGAAAGAAATTTTGTTTAGCTTGACAGTAGGCACAGTTGATGAAATGCAAAGGGTAACCAAGGCGAGAGAATGATTTGTAGATAAAGGCAATTTCAGAATCAAGAAACTGAGGGTCGCTGATGCGTAGAGCGCGAAGGAAGAGAGAGACGAGGACACTTTTCTTAACAGAAGGAGGATGGTAGGAAAAGAAGTGAATGTACATGCCACTATGAATGGGTTTGCGGTAGACAGAGAAAGAGAACCCAGACACAGAGCTGTGAACATGAACGTCAAGAAAAGGAAGGAGGGAATTTGATTTCCACTCAACTTTGAAATAGATAGAAGGAGCCAGATTGTTAAGAGAGGCGAGGAAAGGCTGAAAAAGACTAAGGTCATGAGGCCATAAAGCAAAAATGTCATCAACATAGCAAAGCCAAAGAGAGGGACGAGTATCAATAGAAGGAAGAAGAACAGTTTCGAAGTATTCCATGTAGAAATTAGTAAGAACAGGGCAGAGAGGGAAACCCATAGCGACACCGAAAGTTTGAGTGTAATAATTACCGTTGAAAGAGAAAGAGTTAGAGTCAACACAGAGTCTAATGAGTTCGAGGAAAAGTCAGTGGGAAGCGGAAGAGGAAGAAGGCCCTCTGACGCCTTCTGTCTTAAGGAAAGAGAGAACGTCATAGAGTGGAACATTAGTGAACTGAGAGTCTACATCAAGACTAAGCATCTTACAAGAGGGTTGCAGGCGCAGTCTTTCTATGAAGACCTGAGAGTGACGAAGGTGGGCAGGGGAAAAAATGCCAAGGTAAGGCGTCAGGGTTTTAGCGAGCCAGGAGGCAAGAGGATAGCTGACAGAGCCCCGTGAAGAAATGATAGGATGAAGAGGAACACCTGGTTTATGAGTCTTAGGAAGACCATAGAAATAAAGAAGAGAAGGGCAGATGACACGGAAACGTTTAATGAGATCAAAGTCAGGAGGAGAAAGACTAGAGAGCTGTCTTAGTTTGTGGTTAAAGGTAGTTTTGAGGCGATCCAAAGGGTTAGAAGTCAGAGGAGCATAAGTGCGAGAGTCAGAGAGCAAGACATCTGCTTTTCGGAGGTAGTCCTCACGGTCAAGGACAACCACCGAACTGCCTTTGTCAGAAGGAAGGATAAGAATAGAGTTGTTAGATTTCAGGGAGGCATAGGCAAGCTGGAAGTGACGAGGAAGGTGGTGATTTTTAGAAAACAAGCTCTAAAGAACGGGGATAAAGGGCCCTTCTAAAGGCAGACAGGTCCGAAAGAGTACTAAAGTGACAAACCTGTCAATGAAACTAACGAGATCAATGCCACAGCGTAGGCCAGGGAAAGTAGCAAAAGACAGACCAAGACCAAGAAGTTCTTGCTGGTACTTAGAAAGAGAGTAGGATGAAAGGTTGGTAACACAGTCAGAGAGAGAGTATTTGGCACAAAGACTGCTGGAGATCAGGCGTTGAAGTTTGTTGTGTAAAGTGGAGGAGTGGTGGGAAGATGAGACGTGAGCAGTGTCAAATGCAATTGGAAATATGATATTGCATAGATGACTGGGAAGAGAAGAGGACAGAAAGCATTGATGTTGACGAACAGCGAGAAAAGCCTTGTCAACTTGCAAGGAGGTGGCATGAATAAGTTCTTGAAGAAGAAGGCGGGCATGTTTAGGAAAAGGAGATCCCGATGTGTTGAACCTTAGAAAGTGAGATAAAGAAAGAGACCAGACTCTCTTCAAGACTTTAGGTTGGAAGTGGAGTCCCTTGTAAAAGCACTGGCACAAAGGTAAATGTGCCAGCTTCAGAATGGTCACTGAAATTGCTCCTTCAGAGGAAACTTCCTCGAGATATTTTAGCAGAAATCTGCTCCCATTATAAAATAGAAATCAATTCCCTTGATGAGATTTTCGACGGATTGAAAAATCACTGTCAACAGGCTGAAGGCTCATGATAGAATAAATTCTGACCCTAATCAGTCAATCACTGATAAATCAGCGAAATCAAAGATCACTCCGACTAAGTCTAACAAACATAAATATAAAACAGCTACTTCCACTCCAAGATGGAGGAGTAGCAATGTAGGTGCATGTACAGTAATTCCCTCCAAACCGTCACCCAAGGCTTGCCAATGCGTCACTCAAGGCTGTGACTCCTAAGACTACTTAAGGATGGAGAAGCTGTTTGTTCTGTCAAGAAGAACAGTCTATCTACCAACGACAAACTTACCCTGATCGTACATCGAAAGTAAAGCATCTCAAGGAGCTGCACAGATGCTCCAGATGCTTGAAGCAGCATGATCCCCGTACCTGTGCAACACCATTGCACACATGTAACAGGTGCCACCACTCTGTATTGTGTGGAGTTACTAGACCAAATTGAAAAAACTCCAGGTGGAACAAGAAACTTCCACCACAATGCAGTACTACAAAGTACGACAGGAGATTAATGTACTTACCACCAAATCTGACAACAATGCATCATTACCTACAGCCCAATTGCTGTTGGCGAATAAGAGATTCAAGTTCACTACACATGGTCTCTACGCCCAAGGGGTCACAGAAAACGTTCATCACCCAACAGGTAGCTGATAAATTGGAAATTTAAACCTTATGTCAGGTAAAGTTGAACATCTCAAGGTTCCTGATAAATACTGGGCCCCAAGATTATAAAGTAGTAAGAGTTCTGGTACGTCTAGGAGGCTATGCCTGCCTAATGCAGGCTATAGTAGTAGACAAAATCCAATCTGACCTATATGTTTATGGTCTAGGGAACACAGCCAAATTCTTTCAGAGTAAAGGAGTTAAGTTAGCTGACTACAAAATCAAGTCTAACCACCTCGCCGGTGTTGATATACTTGTAGGGGCAGAATGTTATTATTACTACATCATTGGATGTACCAGACAACAGAGAATGAACCTGTTACTATCTGCCAGGGGCAATTTACTCACTGGACCAGTGTTGCGTCAGAAACAACCTATGTCAGTAGACAATCAACAAGTCAATCCAGTAATGATTGTGTGACTAGGCCTAGAGCAGTCACCACTCAAGTTTAGAGACATGCCTGAGGATGACTGATCCTCCTGTACATAAAGTATGGGATCTAGACACCTTAGGCATCGTCCCTGAACAACCCAGTCCTGATGATACCTGAACCTACTAGCAATATTTAGATTCAGTTATCTATAAGGAGAATCAGTACTGGGTCAGACTGCCTTGGAAATTAAATCATCAACAACTGCCTGTGAACCATTTCATGGCTCTGAGCCAATTCAAATCTCAGGTAGCTCGACTGAATAAGCATCCTGACAAATTAAGACTGCACAACGGACTAATAAAACAAAAACTTGACAAGAAGTTCATTGAAATTGTCGAAAATGAGAACTCTAAGGAGGAACAATACTTGCCTCACCACGCTGTGCTGAAGGCTTCAGCTACCACAACCATTAAAATTGTGTTTAACTGCAGTGCGAAGGCATAGGCAAATAGTGTTTCATTGAATGACTGTCTTCAAACTGGTCCAAGTCTGACACAAAGACTATGACGTGCTGTTATAGTTTCGTCTTGAAAACTATGCCTACACAACAGATATAAGCAAACAATTCCTTAGAGAAGGTCTTCAAGAGGAAGACAGAAATTTTACTAATTTCCTCTGGGTAAAGGATCCAAATGATCCATCAACATAGTGAAACTGTCACATACAGGTTTGCCTCAGGCTTGTTTGGGGCTACGTCTTCTCCATTTGTGCTTCAGGCAACAGTGGATACACATTTGAAGAAGTCCCATAGACCTTACAAGACTGAGATTAGCAATAATCTGTATGTGGACCATTTTCAGGGGACCACCAGTGATAAATCTAAACTGTTTGAAAAATGCCATGAAGCTAACTTTGAACTGTTAGGAGCCAATATGCCTCTCCAATCGTGGGCCTCCAATAACCAGCAATTGAATCAGTTAATAGGAAATGAATTCCCAGAATACAAAGTACCTAGAAGACTAAAGGTACTTGGTGTAGAATGGGACAACACCTCTGATGAGTTAATTATCAAATCAGTAGATACACATGGCACTGGTTTAACCACGAGGAAATTATTGTATTTAGTCAGCAAACCATTTAACCCTTTGGGCTTGATAAGCCCCATCTTATTTAAGGGCAAACTCCTCATGCAGGAGTGCTGGCAAAACAAATTGGGTTGGGATGATCCATTGTCCAATGACTTACAAGAGAAGTGGAAGCAGATGACATCAGATCTAGGATGCCATCTGTAACCTGATCTAGTCATCTAGTCCATCTAGTCATCTAGTCCAGCTAGTCTAGTCATCTGCAGATCAAAGCTGTCAGTAACCTTAAATTGCCTCGCAATACTATAAGCCCTGACCAACCTATCAAATTGCATGTGTTCTGCAACGCTTCAGGAAAGGCATAGGGCCCTGTTGCTTACTCACATGCTAGTGAGTAACGAAAAGGCTACACTACTCACATCTAAAGCTAGAGTGGCACTGTTAAAGAAGCGGTCATTGCCACAAATGGAACTAACAGCTTCAGTTCCATTTGTTCCAATCGAACCCCCCTACTACTGGTAAGGGGTTCGATTGGCTCATTACCTGCCCAAGACACTAGATAATGCTCACTTCTCTGAGATAGTAGTGTATTCAGATAATGAGGCAGTCTTACAATGTGTAAGAAACAGTCATAACAAAACTCCTTACGTGAGTAATCGTGTTTGAGAGATGAGAGAGATGTCAGCAGGGTACAAACTAAGACATGTGCCCACAAAGGAAAATCCTGCTGAGTGCCTTTCTAGAGGATTGACAATAAGGTAATTATCCAAAGCCGAGATGTCGTTCAATGGACCCCAGTGGCTAATCACTGGCCAGTGGCCTAGACAGAAGCCACAAGTCATAGTGACCATTGTCACTGTTCCCACTTATACACCAGAACTCCCTTGAACATTGGCCATTGATCCTAGTCGATACTCTAGCTTAAGTAACTACTAGGGATTTCTCAGACAGTATTTGATTTTCTTAATAAAATAGGAATCAGATACCAACTCCCTAGTCCACTAAAATATCGGGTCAAAAGGAACCCAAACTGAAACTTATCAGGGAAACTATGAACACCTCCCTGATAAAGTAGGGAAATCTTTAGGTCTTTGGTTTAACACAAACAATCATAACATAATCAGGTGCGGAGGACATCTACTACATGCAAATATAGACCTGGATGTAAAGTATCCCATGCTACTTCCCCATCACCACATCATCAGTAAATTAATAGTACTACACTGTCATGAATATGGCACTTTACATGGTGGAGCGTTAGACACTCTCACTAATCAAAGGCAAAAGTTCTGGCTTTCCCAGTAACCTGTCCTCTTAAAAAGAACGTCGCTTTTGGCCGTTTGCCCGTATGGCCGAATTTGGATGTAATTTGAAAATGAAAAAAAATTGTAAATAAATTTGGGATTTTTTTTTATTTTTGTATCATCGGCAAATTTGCAAATATTGCTGCTCAGATCTGAATCTAAATCATTTATATATAATATGAATAACAGAGATCCCAGGATAGAGCCTTGAGTCACTCCACTTACAACATTTTCCCACTCTGACTTAGCCCCATTTATACTAACTTTTTGTTTCCTTTGGTATAGCCATGCCCTAATCCAACTTAATATAGTACTCCCAATACCGTTAGCATCTAACTTTTAAATCAGTCTTTCATGTGGCACTGTGTCAAAAGCTTTGCTAAAGTCAAGGTACACAACATCACAAACCTTACAACTATTAACTGCCTCAACTATGCTGGAATAAAATAAAAGATCATTTGTTAAACATGAGCGACCATTTGTAAACCATGTTGTGAATCATTTGTTAATTTATGTTTTTCAAGATGAAGAAGAATGGTATTTGCATATTTCGATTTAAGTAACTTTCCCACAATAGACGATAAGCTAATTGGCTGATAGTTTGACGCAAGTGTCCTATCTCCTTCCTCTTCGTCATTATCAGTTATATGACCTGTCTCAGTTTTTAATGGACCTATCCTTTCCCTAATCTTTGCTCGATATAACTAAAAAAAAGTACTTTAGGAATTGTCTTTGCTGGGAATGGGAATTACATAGTTTCTTTTTGCCCTCCTTATTTCTTTTTTAACTTTTCTAACCAGTTGGATGCATTCTTGCACTAAACTGACCTCCATATTCCGAATCCTCTAGTACCAAGCACATTTTCTGCTTATAAGGTTCTTCAGATCCTTTATTATCCATTTCGGGGCATTATTATTTGATCTATTCAATTTGTATGGTATACTATGTTCCTGTGGTATGCTTAGAATTTTTTAAATAAGTTATATTTTGAATCCAAATCAAGATCACATTTTACATCACCCATCACTGGGTTCATGTCTCTCACTTCAACCCCATGCCCATGACTTTCCAATCTTTTTAAACCAAAAAAATTCTCAAGCCATTAAAATCAGCTTTTCGGAAAATCTGGCACTTTAACAAAATTTTGACCTACAAATCAATTCCATACTATGCTAAATTTGATATCTTTGTGATCCCTGTTCCCTAGCTCACTCCCTATTTCAATTTCATTAATTTGAATTACCCTGTTAGTTAACACTACGTCTAAAATATTATTTTCCCGTGCTGGTTCTTTAATGTGTTGCTTAAGAAATCAATCGTCAATTAATTCTAGAAAATCTTTTGCTTTATTACTCCCTGTTCTGTTAATCTAGTTTATTCTACTAAAATTAAAGTCACCCATGACATAAATACTGTTTGACCTAGATGTTCTAGAAATTGCATCCCGTAGGTGCTGTGCTTCCATGCTGTCTAAGTTCGATGGCCTGTATATAACTCCTATTATAAGATTTTTTGCTTTTTCGTTTAATTCTAGACAGATAGTTTCTGTATGAGGCTCAGTTTCCATTCCCTCTCTGAGACTACATTTCAAATTTTCCATAACATATATGGCTACTCCCCTTTTTTGTCTAATATATCTGTATGAAATAGTTTGAATCCAATAATTTGATATTCAGCTAATATCTCTCTATTTTATACATTCATCCTTGTTTCGGTAAGTGCAATAATATCTATTTTTTTTTAGAGCAGCGGGCCAAGCACACTACCCTGTGGAACGCTAACACCAACTGAATGGCTATAGGATTCTTCTCCATTGAGGACTACCCTTAGAGTCCGTTTTTGAAGGCAGTCTTTTATTAGCATAAGGACATAAGAACATAAGAATAAAGGTAACTGAAGAAGGCCAATTGGCCCATACGAGGCAGCTCCTATTTATAACAACCCAATCCCACTCATATACTGTACAACCCACGCATGAAATAATCAAGGAGACCCCACCTCCACCACGTTATGAGGTAATTGGTTGCACAAATCAATAGCCTTGTTACCAAGCCAGTTTTTACCCCAGGTCTTTCCTAAATCTAAACGTATCCAATTTATTATCATTGTTTCGTGTTCTGTCTTGTGGTGATACTTTTAATACCCTAACTCTAAGATGGAGCCTATGATGCCTAGTGCTTGAAGCTTCACTACTAATCCAGAGTGCCATTCCAGATCAAATGCTCCTGCTATGCCTAGAACAACAACAGAGCTGATCTTGTACTTATTCCAGCGACTGATGCCACTTAGCTAAGATATTTAGCAAGAGATCAGCAGCAGTCCGGCCTTTATTAAAACCATACTGTCGATCACATATTGGCCGAGGATGATCAAAAAATTACATCATTTGCTGAGCAATTAAAGATTCTAGGATTTTGCCAGTAATGGAGAGCAATGACACTGATCTGTAGTTATCAACCACTGAACGGCTCTTCTTTTTGTGTACTGGAACAACATCTGCCTTCTTCCATCAAATTCACTCTCAACCTTGACAATTTTGTGAGCTTTCCACATCACATATCATGCTCGTCCTATGATCCTGTCGTAACTGACCTTCCTGCAAGCATAGTTCACTGCAGATGTCTGGGATATGTTAGTTCTTCAGACTACCAGGCAGTCCTTACTACACATTAGATCTATCCTACCAATTTGGCTCAATCTATCCAGTCCTTCGGATAGATCGGCCAGTCCTTCGTTCAGAGCTTGAAGCAACTGATAGGAATGCCTTACTCCAGGGGGAGGTGAAGCGACAAGCAAATGGTTTCACCAGTCACAGATCTCCAGCATAGACATTTCCATTACCGGCAGTGTGTGACCAAGCCTACTGTTCAACTATTGTTTGGATATCGTTGCCTGATGGCAGCCGAAGCCATCATATTAACTGAGGCTCATAACAGAAACATTCATAGACAATCTTGTCCAATAATGAAAGCTCAAAAGTGGGTAATATACAGATGGGAATCCGAAACTCGAAGAAAACTTGTATCTGGAAGAGTTGGATCCAAGTTCTAGTGGTTCCTGGTGAAGGATCGGCAGGCATACTCATCTGAGGACACAATCCCGCCTCTAAACCAAGAGGATGGAACTGTTGCAACCAGCAATCAGGAAAAGGGTGATCTACTGGCAAATGTTCTGCCCTGAGGGGGTTTGGAGCTTTTGGGACTTAAACCCCCAAAAGAGAGTTCTGGTTGTTGCACTTGATGGTTACTTGCATACAAGTACTTTGCGGAGAGCGTCCCCAACCACTCTGTGATGGAACAAACAACCGACCTCGACAGTCAAACTCCCGCTACTGTCGGTCGACCAGCAACGGACATTGGAGTGATTGTCATTTACCTTGGAAATCACCCTGTACGCCTCTTGAACTTGGAGAGGGGTTCAGCATTACATATTTAGGGGTTCGGCTACAACACTGGCTTCGTTGTCTTGTGTACACACCCTGTTTGAGCCGCTGTGACTTCCCGACTCTCTCCTCGTCTGTAATGATCTCCTAAACCCCCCTTCGTGAATTAGTATCTTCTACCACCCTGTCTGCAGCCGTAACTCTCTCTCTCTCTCTCTCTCTTTCTCTCTCTGTCTCTCTCTCTCTCTCTCTCTCTCTCTCTCTCTCTCTCTCTCTCTCTCTCTCTCTCTCTCTCTCTCTGTCTCTCTCTCTGTCTCTCTCTCTCTCTCTCTCTCTCTCTCTCTCTCTCTCTCTCTCTCTCTCTCTCTCTCTCTCTCTCTCTCTCTCTCTCTCTCTCTCTCTCTCTCTCTCTCTCTCTCTCTCTCTCCATTCATAGTGCTGGAAGATAAATGCTTTGGGAAGACTGTAGTTCCCTCGAAAGGCAACACAATGATGGGAACGCAGGTCTCTCAACGTGCTCACTAAGCAAAGAGAGAATCTAATCAAATTTGGTTGTTGGAGTTTCTCAGGTGAGATATCTAGATAGAGATATTTGTGCTCTATCGGGGGAAACAGGTTAAGAGTTTGCTATCCAGGAGCAGGAATTGGTGATATTGTTAACATCATGAATGATATTATGACTGGAAATGGTAAGAAACCCATTATTTGTATCAGTGCAGATGGAAATGTTTTGGATGAGTTGGGAGTAAGGAACTTATACAGAGGTTTAAGACAGACATAGAATTAGTTAGGAGCAAGAGAGGAATCCCGATCATGTGAGGCATTCTTCCAAGAAAGGGAGATGGAAATAAATAGTGGTCGAGGGCACTTGGTGTCAATTGCCGACTGGACAAATATTGCAAATCAAATGCAATATCATTCATAGCTCACTGGGAACACTTCTATGGAAGAAATAACATGTATGCTCGGGATGGGATGTATCTTTCTAGGGCTGGAGTTGTTGTTGTTGCAAACTCCTTAGAACCTGTGGTGGGAGGGTTTTGTTTGGGTCTAAACTGATAGTAGATAGTGGTATGGGAGTTGATTTGGAGAAAGGAGATAAAAACAAGTATGTGTATGTGGGAGAAACAAAGTGGTAAAATGATCAGGAAAAGAAAAGGGCCTCAAAATAACAATACACTTAGGGTATATTACACGAACAATAGGAGTTTAAGAAACAAAATTAACGATTTAACTCCTCTTGTCCAGACAGAAAAAATAGATATAATTGGACCTACCAAAACGTGGATGAATGTAGAAAATAGAGAATTATTAGCTCAATATCAAATAAATGGATATAAACTAGTTAACACAGATTTATTAGACGAGGAGAGGGAGCAGCAATATATGTAACGGGAAAATCTAAAATGTTGTCTCAAAGAGGGAATCAAAACTGAGCTACACAAAGAAACTATTTGACTAGAATTAAAATAATATTTTAGATTTAGTATCTCTGTATTTATCCCCACCCACATAGACAAACAAGACTCTGTGGGTGGCGACGAGGAAAGGTTGACTAGTTTAGCAGTTACCAGGGAGGACGTAATTAAACAAATAGTAAAACTCAAACCAAACAAATCCCCAGGGCCGGATGAAGTGTTTGCCAGGGTGCTTAAAGAGTGCAAAGAGGAGCTTTCCAAGCCACTGTCTACCATCTGTATAAATAAAAATGGAAATGTTCGTTTGTTCAAAATCGCTAATCTCCGAAAGTTCTTCACCGATTGCTTTGAAATTTTAACACAACATTCCATTCGCATCCGAGCAGGATTTTATATACATATTATATAGATGTAACGTGTGTGATGGATTTTTTTTTTTTTGTTAAAACTGTGTTTTTCATGCATTTTTCAAGTGAGCGAAGTCTTTGAAACCTCTTTGCCGATTGCTTTGAAATTTTGAAAAACGTTGCATTTGAATAGGCGCGTGTTTTTACGTACATAATATATACACACGCCTTACCTGTGACAGGAAAAAACATGCCTTTCTCGAAAAGCAGTACCATCTGTTTTTCACTGATTGCTTTGAAATTTTGACACAACGTTCAATTCGTATATGCACGTGTTTTTATATACCTACTATACAGATGCCACACCTGTGACAAGTAAAAACAGGCTTTTTTGAAAAACAGCACCATCTGTTGGACGTAATAGCAACACACTGTTACTAAATATGTAACGATTCCATTGCAATGTTTCCAATTGCACTGATAAATTGAATTTTCATAGATTTTGAGTTATTTTCATTTTGATTTAATTATTTTGTTTGACATGGTGTTTGAATTGAGCAGTGCTGTTTACCATATCATTCATTTCGTATGTATAAGTACTTACTGCCACACCTTTGACAGATAAAAACATTCTTTTTTTAAGAAACAGCGCCAACTGTTGCATGTAGGAGCAACACACGTTATACTAAATATGGAAAATTCCATATAAATATTTCCCATTGCATTGACAAATTGAATTTTCATATATTTCAATATCTTTTCATTTTGATTTAATTATTTTGTGTGACATTGCATTGGAATCGAGATGTGTTGTTTATTGTACCATTCATTTTGTGAGTATAAGTATAGATGCCACACCAGCGAAAGGTAATAACATTTTTTTTTTAAATAGCGCCATCTGTTGTACGTAAATGCAACACATGCTATACTATATATATTACGAATCCATTTCAATGTTTCTGATTTCATTGATAAATTGAATTTTCATAGATTTCGACTTATTTTCAATTTGATTTATTAATTTTTTGTGTGACATTGTTACAATTGAGCTTGGTTGTTTACCATACCGTTCATTTCCTAAGTATAGTTTATTTTTAAGTTTTGCCATTTTTTCGTTGTGTTGACTGTTTTTCGGTTTGTTTTTTAACTGTTTTTCTTATGTGTCAGTGATGGGAACATCAGATCATATCATGTTCACAATTTTCCGAGGGGAACATCAGATCATTTGGGAATGCATAAGATGAGGGAGTGGGGAATAGTAGGGAGAACGAGGGGACGGGAGTGGGGGATGGTGGTGAGGACGAGAGGAAAGTGGAGTGGATAATGGTGGCGAGAATAAGGGGAAGGGGGAGTTGGGGATAGTGGGATTGAGGGGAAAGGAGAATGGTGGAGAGGACAAGGGGACAGGGGAGTGGGGGATGGTGGGGAGGACGAGGAGATGGGGGATGGGGGGAATTGTAGGGAGGACGAGGGGATAGGGAGATGGTGGGGACGACGAGGGGATGTTGGAGTGGGGAATGGTTAGGAGGACTAGAGGACGGTGGAGTATTGGATGGTGGGAAGAACAAAGGAGCGGAGGCGGCGGGAATGGTGGGGATGACGAGGGGACAGGGGAGTGGGTAATGGTTGGGAGGACGCTGGGGTGGGGGAGTGAGGAAAGGTTGGGAGGACGAGGGAACGGGGGAGGGGGAATGGTGAGAAGGACTGGCAGACAGGGAAGGTTGCTGTGGCCGGGTACAGCTAGTATTTAATAAATCAATAGTCAGGCAGAGTGACAGAGTCAGGGAAGGTTGATAATCTGGTATTAGTTTTTAAGAAGAGAGATAGATCACTGACTTAACCTGACTGACTCATTGATAGATCAATGAGCTTAACGACTATTGTGGGAAAGTTACTTGAATCGATAATTGCAAATACAATTCGTTTTCATCTTGAAAAACATAAATTAATAAATGATTCTCTACATGGTTTTACAAATGGCCATTTTTGTTTAACAAATTTGCTATCTTTTGATTCCAGCATAGTTGAAGAAGTTGATAGTGGTAAAGATTGTGAAGATGTGTAACTTTACTGAAGCAAAGCTTTTGAAACAGTGCCACATGAAAGATTGATTAAAAGGATAGAGGCTCATGGTATTGGGAGTGCTATACTAAGTTGGATTAGAGCATGGCTATACTAGAGAAAATAGTTACTTTAAATAGGGTTAAGTCAGACTGGGAAAATGTTGTAAGTGGAGTGCCTCAAGACTCTGTCCTGGGTCCTCTATTGTTTATAATATATATAAATGATTTAGATTCTGGTTTGAGTACCAACATTTACAAATTTGCAGACGATACAAAAATCGGGAGGGAAATAAACACTGAAGAAGACTCACTGTCACTTCAAGTCGATCTAAATAGGGTTTTGAAATGGTCAAAAGATTGGCAGATGCAGTTTAATGCTGATAAATGTAAATTTTTGAGGCTATGTAATGATGATAGAGTTCCAAGATACGAACTAGATGGTGTTGAAATTGCGAAGTCGGATTGCGAAAGGGATCTGAGAGTTGTCACAATCGAATTGAGAATGGTCCAAGACAGACCGAAACGTCGTCGTCCCTTCACCTTCTAGTGTGTGGTCTGGTCAAACTGGGAGTTATGATTAGTAAGAATTTAAAACCAAAGGATCAATGCATGAATGCTCGAAATAAGGCAAATAGGACACTGGGATTTATTAATTGAAGTGTTTGTCACCTGTTGTTGTTCTTCAGTTATATCTTGATCTAGTTAGGCCTCATTTAGATTATGCAGTTCAGTTTTGGTCGCCGTACTATAGAATGGATATAAATGCACTTGAACATGTCCAGTGTTGGATGACAAAGTTAATTCCCCAAATTAGAAACCTGTCATATGAAGAGAGATTAACTAACTTAAATTGCATTCACTGGAAAGGCGAAGAGTTAGGGGTGACATGATAGAGGTTTACAAGTGGATGAATGGACATAACTAAGGGATATTAATAGGGTATTAAAAGTATCAACACAAGACAGAACACGGAACAATGGATATACATTGAATAAGTTTATTTTTAGGAAAGGCTTGGGTAAATACTGGTACGGTAACAGGGTTGTTGATTTATGGAACCAGTTGCCGCGTGGCGTGGCTGAGGTGGGTTCACTCGATTGTTTCAAGCGTGGGTTGGACATGTATATGAGTGGGATTGGGTGGTTATAAATAGGAGCTGCCTCGTATGGGCCAATAGGCCTTCTGCAGTTACCTTTGTTCTTATGTTCTTATAAGTATTGAAGCTTCAGGCACTAGGCATCTTAGGCTTCATCTTAGAGTTATTAAAACAATACCTTCTAGAACGGTCGATGTAATCTGGGCAGAATTCGAAAGCCACTCTATTGGTGCCAGCGTTCCACAGGGTAGTGTGCTTGGCCTTCTGCTGTGGAATGTCTATGTCAATCATCTACTTCATCTTTTTTCTGAAGTTCAAGCTTATGATGATGATGCACTCTAACCTTTCCATGCAAAAAGAAAGAAATGCTAACTGCTACATGTCTCATCAATCACAAACTTTCAGCGATTTCTTCCTGTGGTAGGAGATGGCAGGTTACACTTGCGGCTTAGAAAACACAAGCAATGATGATAACTAGGCTGAACATTGCATTGTGGACAGGCTTGCAAATGGGTGGCAAAACCCCTAGAGTTCACGGATGAAATTTACATTTTGAAAATGAAGTTCAACTCTTCAGTGACAATGAAGAGCCACTTAATATAACCCAAAAGGCAACCAGGAAAGTAACAGCCCTACGGCGCATCTCACACCTTCTGGACAACAGAGGCTGCAAAACATTATATGAAGCATATGTTCGCTCTCATGTAGAGTATACATCCCTTCCAGGATTGCCTGCCCAACATCATTCATCAGACTTTTTGATAAAGTGGAAACACGTGCAAGAAGGCTTATCTCTAGGCATGACCATGTCTGGTGGGAAAGGTCTGAACATCAGAGTCTACAACACTATCGTGATTTGCTGGTCTTATTGTCACGTACAAGGCCAACATTCTCAAAGTTCTGCACCTGTCCCAACTCCTTGGACAACTAGTAGTTGACACACATAGCATTAGGCTCTTAATCTTCAACAGACTCTTGCTGGTGCTGGCTTTGACAAGAGCACCACTGAATCAGCGATCATTTATTCCTAGGGTGACTCGCATCTGGAACGTGTTCGCTCAGCAGGTTGATATATGGAAGATCAGGTCAACTGATCACATGAAGGCTCTGGCACACAGTTGGCTACAAGCTCATCCTTTTCCTGATATGATTAATACACAATGATGTTAATGAATAAAGTTTATTACTATTAATGTATATAACAGGCTCACGAAATTAGGTCTATAGATTAGGTTTCAACTAAGCAAAGGTAGGATTACAGTTCTTGCTTGAAGTTTCACTGGGATTCCTATATGATATATAGCTTCAAAAAACATTCTCATGAAATAAATGAGTCTCTCTTGGAGCAGGCTTCAGATGAGCTGAGGTAGGATAACAGCTCTTACCAGCTGTATCACTAGGTATTTCAGCCTAATGAACCCTAGCCTTAGTTAAAAAATAAAGAGAAAGAGAGAGAGAGAGAGAGAGAGAGAGAGAGAGAGAGAGAGAGAGAGAGAGAGAGAGAGAGAGAGAGAGAGAGAGAGAGAGAGAGAGAGAGAGAGACAGACAGACAGACAGACAGACAGACAGACAGACAGACAGACAGACAGACAGACAGACAGACAGACAGACAGACAGACAGACAGACAGATTGACAGACAGCAAGCAGAACGACAAACAGACCGATCGACAGACAGAAACAGACAGACAGACAGACAGACAGACAGACAGACAGACAGACAGACAGACAGACAGACAGAAAGACAAACAGCCAGAAAGATCGCCAAACCGACAGACCGACAGACAAAGACAGACATACAGACATATAAACAGATGAGAAAGGACGATAAGTGGTTCGTAAATTGGAGGAACAGTGGGAGGGAGGTGTGACTTCTTGCCACAATTATAGGAAAGAAATCAGAGCCAAAATTTGGCCATTAAAGTGAGACAAGTATCCAGGCTCGTCCAGATGAACTGTGAAATTTGACCTTCTTATCTTGCCTCTGAAAATTGATAAAAATTGCTCGGTCACATGGGACTGTCGGGGGAAGACAGGAGTGGAGACGGGAGGGGGGAGAGTGTGTGGGAGGTTGATATATGGCAACAAGTAGATGCGTGAGTTCACTCTCCAACGTTCACACCCAGCATCACCATCATTCTCTCATACACCACTATGACAAGGTAAGTCACTCTTGCTCTCTCTCGAGTGCTGGTAACAACAGCCAAGTGGCC
Source organism: Procambarus clarkii (assembly GCF_040958095.1). Taxonomy (NCBI): domain Eukaryota; kingdom Metazoa; phylum Arthropoda; class Malacostraca; order Decapoda; family Cambaridae; genus Procambarus; species Procambarus clarkii. The sequence goes on from NC_091158.1 coordinate 30,097,915, forward strand.
CCTGCCCCCCCCCCTCTCGAGTGCTGGTAACAACAACCAAGTGGCTCCTGCGCACACATACACACACACACACACACACACACACACACACACACATACACACACACACACACACACACACACACATACACACACACACACACACACACACACATATATACTGAAAGTGACAAGGAAATCTGCGAGGCCCTGAATGCCAGTTTCCATGGAGTGTTCACTACCGAGCCTGAGCAGCTCCCATTGTTGGAAGGGGTTACCCTAGATGAAAGACTATCAGATATAGAGGTGACAGCAGAGGAGGTAATGAATCAGTTGACAACAGACAAAGTATCACTGTGGATACTAAAAGAAGCAGCGCAGGCCCTCAGCGTGCCTCTGGCAATGATCTTTAATGAGTCACTTATGTCGGGAGAATTGCCCAGTTGCTGGAAGAAGGCAAATGTCGTGCCGATCTTCAAGAAAGGTGATAGGGAGGAGGCACTTAACTATAGACCTGTATCACTGACAAGCATCCCCTGTAAAATACTGGAAAGAATAATTAGGCTACGACTGGTTGCACACCTGGAGAACATTAGGTTTGTGAACAAACATCAACATGGGTTCTGGACAGGGAAATCGTGCCTAACAAACCTGGAATTCTATGATAAAATAACGAGGATAAGACAGGACAGAGATGGTTGGGCAGACTGCATATTTCTGGACTTCCAAAAAGCCTTTGATACAGTACCGCACATGAGACTGCTGTTCAAGCTCGAGAGGCAGGCGGGGGGGTGGGGGGAAAGGTCCTAGCATGGATAAGGAACTACCTAACAGGAAGGAGCCAAAGAGTTACGGTAAGGGGCGAGAAGTCGGACTGGCGAACGGTAACAAGTGGAGTACCACAAGGATCGGTGCTGGGACCAATTCTATTTCTTCTATATGTTAACGACATGTTTACAGGCGTAGAGTCCTACATGTCGATGTTTGCGGATGACGCAAAGTTGATGAGAAGAGTTGTGACAGATGAGGATTGCAGGATCCTCCAAGAGGACCTGAACAGGTTGCAGAGATGGTCAGAGAAATGGCTACTGGAATTCAACACGAGCAAATGTAAAGTTATGGAAATGGGACAAAGGAGATAGGAGACCAAAGGGACAGTACACAATGAAGGGGAACAGCCTACCTGTAACGACGCGTGAAAGAGACCTGGGGGTGGACATAACACCTAATCTATCTCCTGAGGCACATATAAATAGGATAACGACAGCAGCGTACTCTACACTGGCAAAAGTTAGAACATCATTCAGAAACCTAAGTAAGGAGGCATTTAGGGCGCTTTACACTGCCTACGTGAGGCCAGTCTTAGAGTATGCCGCCTCATCATGGAGTCCCCATCTGAAGAAGCATATAATGAAACTGGAAAAGGTTCAGAGGTTTGCAACGAGACTCGTCCCAGAGCTACGAGGGATGGGGTATGAGGAGCGCCTGAGGGAACTGTGCCTTACGACACTGGAAAGAAGAAGGGAGAGGGGGGACATGATAGGAACGTATAAGATACTCAGAGGGATTGACAGAGTGGACATAGACGAAATGTTCACACGGAATAGTAACAGAACGAGGGGAAATGGATGGAAGCTTGAAACTCAGATGAGTCACAGAGATGTTAGGAAGTTTTCTTTTAGCGTGAGAGGTGTGGGAAAATGGAATGCACTTCAGGAACAGGTTGTGGAAGCAAATACTATTCATAATTTTAAAACCAGGTATGATAGGGAAATGGGACAGGAGTCATTGCTGTAAACAACCGATACTCGAAAGGCGGGATCCAAGAGTCAATGCTCGATCCTGCAGACACGACTAGGTGAGTACAACTAGGTGAGTACACACACACACACACACACACACACACACACACACACACACACACACACACACACACACACACACACACACACACACACACACACACACACACACACACACACACACACACACACACACACACACACACACACACACACACATCAGAACTGCCTTCAGGAACCTGTGTAAGGAATCATTCAGAACCTTGTATACCACATATGTAAGACCAATCCTGGAGTATGCGGCCCCAGCATGGAGCCCGTACCTTGTCAAGCACAAGGCGAAGCTTGAAAAAGTTCAGAGATATGCCTCTAGGCTAGTCCCCGAACTAAGAGGCATGAATTACGAAGAAAGGTTCCAAGAATTGCACCTCACGACACTAGAAGACAGAAGGGTAAGGGGAGACATGATCACTACCTACAAAATTTTCAGAGGAATTGACAGGGTAGATAAAGATAAACTGTATAACACTGGTGGTACGCGAACAAAGGGACACAGGTGGAAACTGAGTACCCACATAAGCCACAGGGACGTTTGAAAGAACTTTTTCAGTGTCAGAGTAGTTAATGGATGGAATGCATTAGGCAATGATGTGGTGGAGACTGACTCCATACACAGTTTCAAATGTAGATTTGACAGAGCCCAGTAGACTCAGGAATATGTGCACCAGTTGATTGACGGTTGAGAGGCAGGACCAAAGAGCCAAAGCTCATTCCTAGCAAGCACAAATAGGTGAGTACACACACACCGCAACATAGTTGATTGGCAGTTGAGAGGAGGGACCAAAGAGCCAGAGCTCAACCCCCGCCTTCACGATTAAGTAAGTTCACACACAAGACAAGGTGGACAAAGGTGGAAAAAGGTGACAGGGTGGACAAAGAGAAACTCTTTAGCACGGGTGGAACACGAACAAGGGGACACAGGTGGAAACTCAGTACCTAGATGAGCCTCACAAACATTAGATAGAACTTTTTCAGTGTCAGAGTAATTAGTAAATGGAATGCATTAGGCAGAGATGTGGTGGAGGCTGACTCCATACACAGTTTCAAATGTCGATAAGATGGAGCCCAGTAGGCTCAGGAATCTCTACACCACTTGATTGACAGATGAGAGGCAGGACCAAAGAGCCAAAGCTCAACCCCCCGCAAGCACAAATAGGTGAGTACACACACACACACACACACTCACACAAACACACTAACACCAGAGGGGGGGGGGCTCGCGGGTGAGTAAATAGCAGTTTTGTGTGTGTGTGTATTTTCACCTGAAGGTTGAGCCTTGCTCTTTCGGCCCGCCTCTCAACTGTGTGTGAGTGGGAGTGCAGGGAGAGTGGAATCGGGGAATGTATGTGTGCACAGTGAGTGGATATGACATGTGTTTATGTGTGTGTACTGGAAGGGTGGAGATGAGGAAGGTATGTATGTGACAAACACATACACACACAACCACCCACATTGAGATGCTACTTGAGTTTATGTTAAGTAATTAGAAAGTAATGCAACGAAGTGTTGGGCACAAGGAGGACGGTCATTAGGGTTTTCAAATCGGAGATTTGGAAAAACTCTTTTTAATGATTATAAAACAGTAAAGGTCTGGGCAGTGCTATGCCCACCAGTGTGGAGTCCATATCTAGTCAAACACAAAATATGGGTGTTGGATGTCCTGATGTATGATACAAGGCTTAGTCTCGGATATGACAGGTATGAGTTACTAGCAAAAACAATTGGAATTATTCCTCATCATTGTAAAACAGGAAAATATAGAGACATGAATAACACTTTAAAAATTTAAGAGAATATATTACACAGAAATGGGCAGGTTATTTGACAATAATGTGGTATATGGTCTTGGAGACACACGTGAAAGTACACAAAAGACCATTAGTGACATTTTAAATAACAAAACAATATAAAATCTTGTATTCATAAATGATTGTACTTAACATTTAGTAAGTGTTAATTTACACAAAACTTCAGATTCTTTTAAATAAGTGTAAGTTTAACAATATCATAACCCGTAATTTTTATCGTTATGGTCAGTGTAACCTAAAATTAGATAGATTTAAAAGTTCTGTTTGTCAGTAGTTGATGCAAATCATTGTGGTTGTTGCTGAGTGAACAGGTGTGAAATATGAATATGAATATGAAGTGTACTGTATATGATTATGAAGCGTTCTGTATATGAATATGATATGTACTGTATATTAATATGAAGCGTTCTGTTTACGAATATAAAATGTACTGTATATTAATACTAAATGTACTCTATATGAATATAAGCACAGGATTCTTGTTTTCTATTGTAATCTGTATTGTCAGGTACCGTAAATCTTTTCAAGTACCATTTCCTCTTGGTACCCCTGGGAAGCACTGCATACTTTACAACTTTGGTGACTTTTGTTTCCTCTCAATGCTAAGACATTTAGGCTTTTTTCTTTTCCTCTTTTCCTCAACTCATCAGCATAATATTAAATTACATCTCACTAATGGAAACCTAATGAGTAGCGGACGAGTAGGATAAAACTTTGGTTTGGGTTCGGAGATGAATAGATAGGTTAGAAATTTATTGTTGCTGTTGCGTAAGTGAGAAGAGTGCAGCGACTTTTAATTAATATCTAATGTTAGTTCGTAGGAGATAGGATGTAGGGACTGGGGAATGCTTGAATGGGGAGGCTAGATGAAGCGGTAGTTAATGGGTAGAGGTCAGAGTATGCGTGAAACAGGTTTTCCCTGTTCCCTGCATGATCAACTGGAAATGATCCTGTAGTGCAAGAGCAGGTGGGACTATAGGAAAGGTGGCATGATAGTGTTGCTATGAGGGGATGAAAGAAGTTCTGGTTGTGGTACTTTTAGCTCATCACGAGTGAGTCAGTATTACGCTCCTCTATGGAAACCAGAGAAGATAGTTCGGTCCCCCTTATTACCCCCAAATTTTACCAAATGTTATTATAAATAATAATGCATTGTGAGTTCCATTATGGGCCAAAAATCTCAAATCACACACAGTCTCGTCTCTCCAAAGAATGTAAACTAAGCCTTTTAATCTCTCTTCTTAAGGACAAAGATACCGTCCAGTTCAGCCACTTGAACTAGAAGGGCTTCTAATTAATGGGAATATGTCATTATTCTCTGAATTCGCTTACAAGTTCAAGTACATTCCAACTAAACTGCATAAACTAAATCTGGCCTAAGAAGGGCTAGATAAAGATATATTTAATATCTTTTTTTCTAACACTTCAAGAAATAAATCCAAGTCACGGGCTCACCATAGCCCGTGCTACTCGGAACTTTATTCCAGGTAGTAAATCTTTAACAACAACAACAACTAATCCAAGTATTTAATTTTCCGTATTCTGTACAAGAATGCATTTAATTTCTGATTTAAGGTCCCTAATATTTATGAATCCCTTTTGCCTTGAGATTTCGAAACTTCCAGCTGTTGAGATTTTAATAATATGTTGTTCAAAATGTAAACAAACGACTTTTGTGAATTCTGATTCAAGGAGTTTTCTTACAAATGATGGGTAGTCAATGGGACAATTGTTCGAGATAAATGACGTGTGTGTCTCTTCTGAAAAAAACGGCTCCACATTTAATTAACTCTGTTGACATATCAACTATGCAACAAAAGGGCTCACTAAGTGCTTCTTTACATTCTTTAAGCTCCCTGGCAAATATTTCCTCTGATCCTAGCAATTTCTCGTACTATCTAATGACAGTAGCATTTCACATTTATTTAATAATAATAATAATAACCAACATACACATTCAAAAAGTCAATAGTGTGATATTTATAAACAAAATCCAATCCATATAATAATATTTTTACATAATCTGTAACTGCCTCTCTCAGATGTTAACACTGCCTTTCTCTTATGTAAAATCTGCCTCCCTCTTATGTTAACGCTGCCTTCCTCTTATTTTAGCACTGTCTTTCTCTAATATAAACACTGCCTACCTTTTATGTTAGCACTGCTTTTCTCTAATGTTAGCACTACCTTTCTCTAATGTTAGAACTGTCTTTCCCCTTATATTAGCATTGCCTTTCTCTAATGTTAGCACTGCCTTTCTCTAATGTTAGCACTGCCTTTCTCTAATGTTAGCACTGACTCCCTCTTATTTTAGCAATGCCTTTCTCTTATGATAGCTCTACTTTCTCGTATGTAAACACTCCCTCCCTCCCTCCTATGTTAACACTGCCCCTCTTATTTTCCCTCTACCTTTCTCTTATGTTAGCATTACCCCCCAATAACCTTTCCTATCTCCCAATTTTCGTTAATTAACTGTACATAACTATTCTCCCATGAGCTAAAAACACTCAGTGAAAAGGTAATGTTTTTGATCGCCAGGTCGTGCTTCATGCTTCAAGCATCCTCGGTGTTACTTGTGATCTCTACCTGGTGTTGCTACCACTATGCCGCCCACGCTTCCCCAGTGCCACCTGTCGCAGCCGCCCTTAGCCCGCCATCTCACGACTTCAGTTTCATCAACAACAGAGAGGAATCTGAAGGTTTGCCAGAGAAAGGAGTGCTCAAATACTTCAATCCAGGCAGGCAAGGCTGGGTGGACGGTGCTGAAGATTATCACCCCTTTGCTGAGGATGTCTCCAGGAGAGGCTTCAGTGATAAGAACTTTATGAGGTGAGATGGGCAGTAGGAATATGTGTCGAGAGACAAAACTAGAGAATATGGTGAGGGAATGGGATAACTATTGGTTGGATTGGAAGTATATACGGAAGAGGCCGAGGACTGGAAATATTAAGCAGCACAGATCAAAGCTTGGGCCGTAGAGTTAACTAAACATTCGCTACTCAGTACAGGGAATAAGTCATTGAGAATCAGCAAAAGGTGGGTATGAAATACAATATTGAATAATATGAAACACTAATACAAATTTATTAAAAATTATTAAAATGGGTCACGGGAACATTAAATAATAATTTAATTGGAAAGAAATTGTCATAGTTAGCTATTTAAATAAAAAGTATTTAAATACTTGGTGGCTCCAAAGTGCTGGGATTGATGATCAGATCTTTGAGGGTAACTTTGAGGAAGTCCTTGAGTCGTTTCTTCTGCCCCCCCCCCTAACTGAACATGTGCCCTGACCTTGAGAAGCTCACCTTCGGGGTCTAAGATGAATATGACTTCAATATATCAGGTCGAAGGTCGGTGGCTGTATGTCAGCTGGTGATGGATGAGACCAATCTGGGTCCGGAAGGGTCGCCCACACATAGGACATATGTGGGTGGGTGCTATTGCTGAAGTGGAGGTGGCTCTAGCTTTGCTGCGGCGCATTTCCCCATGACCTCTGCCAACACAGGCACCTGTGTTGGCTATGCTAAAGCAAGTTGGATGGGCCTGAGATAACAACTCTCAAGTATTTGGGGTGGTGTCTTTATCTCTGATCGTCAGCTTGAGGCAGTCCATGAATTGTTTATTTTTCCTGCTAAGTGAATGTTTGCCCTGGCATTGTTTTTCGTACAGCAGCTGTTTTGGTAATAGGCTGTCAAGCTTTTTGGCAACTTGGTCTGCCCATCTATACTTCTTTTTTTGTAAGAGTGTGTAGACGCTGGGAATACTGACTTCTTCCATGACCTTCGTGTCTGGGATTTTCTCCTGCCACCTAATGTGAAGGAGTCTGCGGAGACAGATCAAGTGAAAGTGATTGAGCTCTTTGGCGAGTCTGTCGTAGACAGTCCAGGTCTCGCTGTCGTAGAGAAGGGTGATGAGTACCAATGCACGGTAGACCTTCAGTTTGGTGGTAAGGCTGAGATGCGAAGGTCAACTCCACTCCCAGATATTGTCACGGAATCTTCCAAAAGCAGCGCTGGCTTTAGCGATCTTGTTGTTGACAAGACATCTATATTCATCTATATGGCATCTATATGGCATCTATATCTAATATGGCATCTGTATTCACCCTTTTCAGAGTATGGCGCCAAGATAGGTAAAGTTGTTAATTACCTGCCAGTTCTGCCACATGAATGTGATGTGAGGTTCCTTGTAGGGTATTCCAGGTGCAGGTTTGCACATGATATCCCTGTCTTTTTGGAGCATATAACGAGACCAAAGTTGTCGCAGGCTTCTGAGAAGCAGTACATTTCATGCTGCATCATTTTCTCTGTGCTGGCGTTAAGGGTGCATTCATCAGTGAACAAGAAGCCTCTTATGACAGTTTCCTGTACCTTTGTAACTGCCAGTAGGCACCTGAGGTTGAACAGCCCACCGTCAGTCCTGTATCTGATGGGTATTCCATCCTGGCAATCACAGAAGACGTGAGCATGGCCGAGAATACCATGCTGAAGTGAGTTGGGGGCGACAACACAGCCCTCCTTCAAACCGTTCGTCAGTATGATAGCTTTTGAATCGTCTCCATCGTCCAGTACTTTCGCCATTATGCCATCGTGGCACTGCCGGACAATCGCAGTGAATTTGTGGGGACAGCCAGACTTTTCCATTACCTTCCACAGTCAAGCTTTGTTCAGCATATAAAAGGCCTTGGTCAGGTCGACGAAAGACACGAAGAGGTGGCTATGTTGCTCTTGAAATTTTTTCTTGAAGCTGGAGTGCGGCAAATCGTTTTTTTGCCGAACAGTTTCGTGTTCTGTGCAGACGCCACATTGGGTTTCTGGGAGGAAATCTTGCTCAAAGTGTTGAAGGAGGCAGTTGAGCAAGATAGGAGCCAGGATCTTAGCGGGGATGGACAGGAGTGAAGTGCCCCAGTGTTTGTCGCAAGACTGGCGGTTAATTTTCCTCTTGTAGATGTGAATTATGTTGGGATCTTTTAATTATTGTGGAACCTTCACTTCATCTCAAATGGACTGGAAGAGCTTTTTCAATTTCTGCATCGTGGCTGGGCCTCTTCTTTTGTATACTATAGCAGGGATTGCATCTGATCCTGGCGGATTACCAAAGGAAAGCTGCTTGATGGCCTTCCTGACTTCTACTATGGGAGGTTTATCAAGGTTCTGGTTGACCTCCACTTGAGGTAGACGAGCAATGGCCTCATTGTTGATTACGGCAGGGCAGTTAAGAACCTTATCAAAGTGCTCAACTCATCTGTCCAAGATCTACTTTTTCTTTGTCAGCATTTGAGTCCCATCTGCACTGAGGACGGAAGCAGAGCCAGATGTTGTTGTTGTTTAAGATTCGCTACTTAGAACAAAAAGTTCCAAGTAGCACGGGCTATGGTGAGCCCATAGTTGCAGAGCCAGAGGATTCTGGTCCATATATAGCATTCTGAGCGTCATAAAAACGCTTGGTGTCGTGAGTGTCCGTGTAACCTTGGATTTCATCGGCATTCTGGCTAAGCCATGCATCCTGCATCTCACTGAGTTACCTTTGCACAGTTCTTCGTGCATTGGCAAAGGCATCTGTCTTCTCTTGCTATGTTCGGTCGTTCTGGTGTGCACGGAACAGGTGATGATTTTTTACAACAATACCTGTTTGTCCTAATTGTTTTCATCGAACCAGTCCTGCTTTCTGTGGGTTGCTGGTCCGAGGTTCTCAAAGCAAATACAGTAGACTGCATCTCTGAAGGCTGCCCACCTCACCTTCATGCTATTCTCGCTGTTGTTGGATTTGTCTAGGATCCTCCCTTCTTGGTTGTCTTCAGCAACTTGCTGCTCTACAACTTGGAGTCACTGACTTTCTTTACAGTATTCTGACCTTGTGGTCTTCTCATGGCAGGATGCGAAGTTTGCACTTGGACAAGTTGAAGCAATGGTCAGTCCAGCAGTCGGCACCAAACATGGCCTTAGTCACTCACGTCCTGGCGATCTTTCTTCCTAGTGATGACATAGTCAATCAGATGTCATTACCAAAGGGAGGGTGCATTCATGGTGGCTTGTGTGTTGGTGACGATGAGGTCGGGCGTAGCACACACCGTGAGCAGCAGAAGGCCGCTGCTGTTGTAGTTGCCAGTGTCATGTCTTCCAATGATCCCTTCCCAGTCCTGGAAGTTTGTCCCTTCTCTGGCGTTGAAGTTAAGGATAATATGCTTATCTGAACTTGGGACTGCTGCAACGAGGATGTCGAGATCCTCATAGAACCTTTCCTATATGTCACATGAGTTGGTCAAGGTTGGGGCATATGCGCTGGTCAACGTTGCAGTCTTCTTGCTTCCAAATGGGAGCTAGAGTGTAATTAGGAGGTAGTTGATGCCCTCTGGGAGATTGCCAAGTTTTTCGGCGAGGTGGGATCTGATGGCAAATACATCACCAGCTTCTCATCGTTCAAGGATACTTAATTTATCCCTCCAGAAAAAGGTGTACCCACAACCACGTTCTATAAGATGACCTTTGTCAGCCAAGCGTGTTTCACTGAGGGCTGCTATGTCCACATTGTAATCTGTTAGTTCCTTTGCAATCAACGCAGTTTGCCTTTCAGTTCTGTCTGCCATTGTTTTGTACAGGAGAGTTCGAACGTTCCCAATGCCGAGATTGAGCACCCTCATTTTTGTCTTTATATTTGATTTGATCAAAGGAAACATTGTGCCTGGACCATATTTAGAACCCCCAATGACAATTTTTGGCGCTGCTCAACAGTACACCTTCGCAAATTTTTGTGAAATAAAACACAAAGAAACGTTCACGATTAATCATGGACTTTTTGGAAAATTACATAAAGTTCCAAGAATTTAAAAAATGCCATAATCCTCAGAAACACGTAAATTAAATTCTGAATTACCCCTTAACTTAGGAAATTGAAAGCCAACACACAAATTCGAAAATGCGATATATTATATTCTGTTTGAATATCATTAGAGACATTCGGACTCTTGCTCTTAATAAGCTATTAGTAATATTGTAAATAGAGAGCGATGGATAAAGATAAACATAAATGAGAAAAGGAAATGGGGGGTTGAAGGGGGAAAAAGAAGAGAGGGGAAGAAGAGGGCAGAGGGGGGTGATAAAGGTGGTGGAGGAGATGGGGGAAGGGGGTGGTGGATGAGTCAGTAGAGGGGGGTGGAGGAGGCGGGGATGGGGTGGATGAGTCGGAGGACGTTAGTGAGGAGTCAGGGAAGCGGGTAGGTGATGGTGGTGGAGGAGTAAGAGACGGGGGGGGGGGGGGCGGAGAGACATGATGAATGATCCAAAATGAAATATTGGTCGTACTTTCCCAAGAGTTTATGTCATTATAAAAAATATATTTTCTGAAGAGTTGCTTCAGTTTTTAATATATTGTCTAAGAGAAGGGGAAGAGCGAGAATACAGGGGAAAATGTGGGAAGTGGAAGGGGTTCACAGAACATTATGGAAGAGGAAGGGAGGGGGGGGGGATGGGGACAGATGGATGGATATATATATATGAAGCTAGGTAGATAGATGGATAAATATATAGATATATAGGTAATGTAGATAGATGTATAGACAGATAGTTGCATTACAGTTTTATATTATTAACTTGTCTTCTTTTTAGCTAAAACTAAGTCCAATATGCAGTTTTCTGCATTGGCTTCATAAAATTTTGTCCAGGGAAGCTGTTTTCAACTATAAAAATCCTCTTCATTAATCATTTTTTTTCTGCAAATCATTTTAGAAAAATATAAAACCCACTTTAACACAAACATGTTTAAACCTAGAGAGATTTTCCTCAATAAATCTTCCTTCTCTCTGTCAGAGTTCAGTAACATATAAGCAGTTTATGTTAATAAGTTATAATTTTTCATTTATCTCTAAATAGTTATGTGATGATCAGTTTTAAGCCAATCGATGAAATTACAAAATAAATTTCAATTGACGAGAAGTGGGAGTGACAATGTCTCCTCACAGCACGTTAAGAACAAAGTGCAATAGCCTAAGAAATGTATATAACAAGTTATGTACACTATAAAAGCTTCTGAATGGTATACAACAGGTTTAGTATAAGGTGCAACGGCTTCAGACTATTGCTTATCAGATTCAGATTGTTGTTCATTAACTACTGCTGTTCTTTCTGAGTCATTCATTCTTATAGACTCAGTGATGTTTGCTTCTCACACAGTTCTCTTCATTTACTTCAGTATCATGTTATTACTGGATTTTTCTCTTAAAGATTCGGCCGTGGTGGTCACAACGTCCTGCGATTTGGTCGGTCCCTTGATACTCGAAGCAACACCTTGTGTCTTGTTGGCCGCGATGAAGAGCCTAAAACCCAAGACCACACCTGCCTCCCTACTTCTTTCCATCCCACGACCCGTGCTGAACGAGATATCCAGTCCCCTGAACCCGGACAGCAAACGTCTCAGCGCAAGAAGAGGACCGCCAGTAAAACCTTTAATGACTTCAGGAAGACGCCGTCTTACAGTCCCTCCTCCTGGGCCAGAGGGTTCCAGCCTGAGGAACGGATAATCGCCGTGTCTTCTGAGGATCCTATGGACGTGAACTTAATGCATTTCGGCAATGATCGCAACCTTCTCAGATTCGGCAAGCACGACAGAGCCAACGAATATCCCCCATCTTCCTCATCGGAGTTCAGTGGCTCCATGATCATGACACCAGCACAATACACTCACCGAGTGAGGTCACCTCAGAGAGTTTTCTTGAGGTTTGGTTAAACTGGAACGAGACCCCGACCACATTTACACTTAAGCTTTCGACTATCGGTGAACTACCTAGTCAAACCCTCATTAAACCAAAGAATAAATTGAATGAAACCCGCTAGTATGTACATCTAAATATATATATTTTATTTTGGATAAGGCCTTAAATTTATTTTATTACCTCTTCATTTACAACATGTTCAGGTAAATTACACATCAGCGGAAATGGTAACAAATCTGTGAAGTTGAAGTCCTGCAAATTTATACTTACATATATAAATAATACCCAACTCCTGTCAGGGCGTTAAAACAATGCAAGTACAATCTCAGAAGAAAGAAACAATACAACTACATGTGTGAATAGTGGCAGTGAACGTGCGTATGAGCTTAGATCAGGTCAAGTTAGCAGATACTCAGCAGCTGGGTCCTTTTACTTACAAATTTAGTGAGGTTCACGTGTATAATTATTATTTTGCTAAGTCATTTACTTTATAAGCAAAATTAAAAGCTACATATATTATAATTATATTTATAATAAATATATACTGTATGTATAAACATTTCTTTTAATTTGATATTCATAAGTCATATATACACTAAATGTTTCATCATGAATATACTCATTGATCTTTAATTTTCATATTTGTTAAAAATTAATGGTTTATTATTTTTAAAGAGGCCAAATACCTATATGATCAATGATTATTTTACTGTTATCCCAATTTTTTTATACTTTCTAAATATTTATATGAACATAAGTTGTGTAGTATTGTAGATATCAGAAAATCTTCTCAATAAATGACTTGACGTACATGTTGTAATTACTTTTTGCTGTACTTCCCTAAAACTCATATATCACATAATGCAACATATAATTATGACATTACTAAATATTTAGGCTACAAGACTTCTATATCTTGTACATGGTTTATAATTTAGTTGCTTTGTAAATAAAAGTCTGATAATAGGTAATTAAACGTACAGTGTGTTTGGGAAAACCTTGCTTAGAATAAGCATGGTTTTGCCTGAAGGAGGCATTCGAGCGAAATTCTGTGTTGCTTTTCACTTACGAGATGGAGAAGGATGGGAAGCTATCTTTTCTAGATGTAACAGTCATGGAAAGGAGCGGAGGTTTCCACACTGCAGGTTTCCACACTTTCATGTTTACAAGAAAGACTGCTACCAAAATATACTAATATATATATATATATATATATATATATATATATATATATATATATATATATATATATATATATATATATATATATATATATATATATATATATATATATATATATATTAGTATATTTTGGTAGCAGTCTTTCCTGTAGACATATATTATTAAATATGACCGAAAAAGTAAGATTAATAATTCTAACACAAATTTTCTCAATCTTTCGTACATTACGCTTCACTGTTGGAGGTAAATCAAAAATCAATTCTCCAAAATTCATTTTTATTTCTAGTCTGACGCGACACGGGCGCGTTTCGTAAAACTTATTACATTTTCAAAGACTTTTGTTCACAAATACACAACTGATTAGAACTTACGTATCTCCAATTTTATATCTACATTTGAGTGAGGTGGGAGGGGTGATGTGGCATTAACACAAGACAGAACAAGAGGGGATATTAATAGGGTATTAAAAGTATCAACACAAGACAGAACACAAACAATGGGTATTGAATAGAAGTGTTTGTAGAAAACCTATTGGTCCATATTTCTTGATGCTTCTATATTGGAGCGGAGTCTTGAGGTGGGTAGAATATAGTTGTGCAATAATTGGTTGTTGATTGCTGGTGTTGACTTCTTGATGTGTAGTGCCTCGCAAACGTCAAGCCGCCTGCTATCGCTGTATCTATCGATGATTTCTGTGTTGTTTACTAGGATTTTTCTGGCGATGGTTTGGTTGTGGGAAGAGATTATATGTTCCTTAATGGAGCCCTGTTGCTTATGCATCGTTAAACGCCTAGAAAGAGATGTTGTTGTCTTGCCTATATACTGGGTTTTTTGGAGCTTACAGTCCCCAAGTGGGCATTTGAAGGCATAGACGACGTTAGTCTCTTTTAAAGCGTTCTGTTTTGTGTCTGGAGAGTTTCTCATGAGAAGGCTGGCCGTTTTTCTGGTTTTATAGTAAATCGTCAGTTGTATCCTCTGATTTTTGTCTGTAGGGATAACGTTTCTATTAACAATATCTTTCAGGACCCTTTCCTCCGTTTTATGAGCTGTGGAAAAGAAGTTCCTGTAAAATAGTCTAATAGGGGGTATAGGTGTTGTGTTAGTTGTCTCTTCAGAGGTTGCATGGCTTTTCACTTTCCTTCTTATGATGTCTTCGATGAAACCATTGGAGAAGCCGTTATTGACTAGGACCTGCCTTACCCTACAGAGTTCTTCGTCGACTTGCTTCCATTCTGAGCTGTGGCTGAGAGCACGGTCGATATATGCGTTAACAACACTCCTCTTGTACCTGTCAGGGCAGTCGCTGTTGGCATTTAGGCACATTCCTATGTTTGTTTCCTTAGTGTAGACTGCAGTGTGGAAACCTCCGCCCTTTTCCATGACTGTTACATCTAGAAAGGGCAGCTTCCCATCCTTTTCCATCTCGTAAGTGAAACGCAGCACGGAACTCTGCTCAAATGCCTCCTTCAGCTCCTGCAGATGTCTGACATCAGGTACCTGTGTAAAAATGTCGTCAACATACCTGCAGTATATGGCCGGTTTCAAGTTCATGTCGACTAAGACTTTTTGCTCGATGGTACCCATGTAGAAGTTTGCAAACAGGACACCTAGGGGAGAACCCATGGCGACCCCATCTACTTGCTTATACATGTGCCCATCCGGGCTCAAGAAGGGTGCCTCTTTAGTACAAGCTTGGAGTAGTTTCCTCAGAATATTTTCTGGCATGTCAAGAGGAGTACAGGCTGGATCACGATACACTCTGTCGGCTATCATTCCGATTGTCTCGTCCACAGGTACGTTGGTAAACAGCGATTCTACGTCCAACGAGGCTCTTATCCCTGTGGCCCGTGTGCCCCGCAGTAAGTCAACAAATTCCTTTGGAGACTTCAGGCTGAAGGCGCAAGGAACATAAGGAGTCAGCAGGCCGTTGAGTCGCTTCGCCAGTCTGTACGTGGGTGTGGGTATCTGGCTAATGATTGGCCGAAGTGGGTTTCCAGGCTTGTGCGTCTTGACATTTCCATACGCATATCCCGATTTGCCTAATAAGCCAAGTTTTTCTGAATTAATATATTTTCTCTAATTTTTTTCTTATGAAATGATAAAGCTACCCATTTCATTATGTATGAGGTCAATTTTTTGTTATTGGAGTTA
Source organism: Procambarus clarkii (assembly GCF_040958095.1). Classification (NCBI taxonomy): domain Eukaryota; kingdom Metazoa; phylum Arthropoda; class Malacostraca; order Decapoda; family Cambaridae; genus Procambarus; species Procambarus clarkii. The sequence continues at coordinate 30,113,607 of NC_091158.1, forward strand.
AAATTAGCATAGATATATAACCGAACCTAACCAACCCTACCTAACCCATCTTTATAGGTTAGGTTAGGTCAGGTAGCCGAAAAAGTTAGGTTAGGTTAGGTTAGGTAGGTTAGGTAGTCGAAAAACAATTAATTCATGAAAACTTGGCTTCTTAGGTAAATCGGGCCTTGCATAGTAGGCAGAGAAGTGCGTTCTGGCTACTAGGTACGACATATATATATATATATATATATATATATATATATATATATATATATATATATATATATATAAATATATATATATAAATATATATATATATATATATATATATATATATATATATATATATATATATATATATATATATATATATATATATATATATAAATATATATATATATATATATATATATATATATATATATATATATATATATATATATATATATATATATATATATAATGTCGTACCTAGTAGCTAGAAAGCACTTCTCAGCCTACTATGCAAGGCCCAATTTGCCTAATAAGCCAAGTTTTCATGAATTAATATATTTTCTCTAATTTTTTTCTTATGAAATGATAAAGCTACCCATTTCATTATGTAAGAGGTCATTTTTTTTTTATTGGAGTTAAAATTAACGTAGATATATAACCGAACCTAACCAACCCTACCTAACCCATCTTTATAGGTTAGGTTAGGTCAGGTAGCCGAAAAAGTTAGGTTAGGTTAGGTTAGGTAGGTTAGGTAGTCGAAAAACAATTAATTCATGAAAACTTGGCTTCTTAGGTAAATCGGGCCTTGCATAGTAGGCAGAGAAGTGCGTTCTGGCTACTAGGTACGACATATATATATATATATATATATATATATATATATATATATATATATATATATATATATATATGTCGTACCTAATAGCCAGAACGCACTTCTCAGCCTACTATTCAAGGCCCGATTTGCCTAATAAGCCAAGTTTTCATGAATTAATGTTTTTTCGTCTACCTAACCTACCTAACCTAACCTAACCTAGCTTTTTTTGGCTACCTAACCTAACCTTACCTATAAATATAGGTTAGGTTAGGTTAGGTAGGGTTGGTTAGGTTCGGTCATATATCTACGTTAATTTTAACTCCAATAAAAAAAAATTGACCTCATACATAGAGAAAAGGGTTGCTTTATCATTTCATAAGAAAAAAATTATAGTAAATATATTAATTCAGGAAAACTTAGCTTATTAGGCAAATCGGGCCTTGAATAGTAGGCTGAGAAGTGAGTTCTGGCTACTAGGTACGACATATATATATATATATATATATATATATATATATATATATAATGTCGTACCTTGTAGCTAGAAAGCACTTCTCAGCCTACTATGCAAGGCCCAATTTGCCTAATAAGCCAAGTTTTCATGAATTAATATATTTTCTCTAATTTTTTTCTTATGAAATGATAAAGCTACCCATTTCATTATGTAAGAGGTCATTTTTTTTTTATTGGAGTTAAAATTAACGTAGATATATAACCGAACCTAACCAACCCTACCTAACCTAACCTAACCTATCTTTATAGGTTAGGTTAGGTTAGGTAGCCGAAAAAGTTAGGTTAGGTTAGGTTAGGTAGGTTAGGTCGTCAAAAAAGCATTAATTCATGAAAACTTGGCTTATTAGGCAAATCGGGCCTTGCATAGTAGGCTGAGAAGTGCGTTCTGGCTACTAGGTATGACATATATATATATATATATATATATATATATATATATATATATATATATATGTCGTACCTAGTAGCCAGAACTCACTTCTCAGCCTACTATTCAAGGCCCGATTTGCCTAATAAGCCAAGTTTTCCTGAATTAATATATTTACTATAATTTTTTTCTTATGAAATGATAAAGCAACCCTTTTCTCTATGTATGAGGTCAATTTTTTTTTATTGGAGTTAAAATTAACGTAGATATATGACCGAACCTAACCAACCCTACCTAACCTAACCTAACCTATATTTAAAGGTAAGGTTAGGTTAGGTAGCCAAAAAAAGCTAGGTTAGGTTAGGTTAGGTAGGTTAGGTAGACGAAAAAACATTAATTCATGAAAACTTGCCTTATTAGGCAAATCGGGCCTTGAATAGTAGGCTGAGAAGTGCGTTCTGGCTATTAGGTACGACATATATATATATATATATATATGTCGTACCTAGTAGCCAGAACTCACTTCTCAGCCTACTATTCAAGGCCCGATTTGCCTAATAAGCCAAGTTTTCCTGAATTAATATATTTACTATAATTTTTTTCTTATGAAATGATAAAGCAACCCTTTTCTCTATGTATGAGGTCAATTTTTTTTTATTGGAGTTAAAATTAACGTAGATATATGACCGAACCTAACCAACCCTACCTAACCTAACCTAACCTATATTTATAGGTAAGGTTAGGTTAGGTAGCCAAAAAAAGCTAGGTTAGGTTAGGTTAGGTAGGTTAGGTAGACGAAAAAACATTAATTCATGAAAACTTGGCTTATTAGGCAAATCGGGCCTTGAATAGTAGGCTGAGAAGTGCGTTCTGGCTATTAGGTACGACATATATATATATATATATATATTATGACAGTAATCTCTTAAAAGAGAGAATTAGCCTGCTCCTTCCTACATTGCGTTACTTCTATACTTCTGCAACATCATGATACCCTATTCAAGAATAGTATATAAGTGGAATAACAGACGTCTCTACACGGGGTACACTACCTTACTCTCACTCTCCTCACCCCCTCCCTCACTGTCGGCGCACCACCTCATCGATCACCAAACGACCACTTCAAACCAACACTCTCCCCATTATTGATTTAGCGACTTCAAGCAACTCCAGCGCCATCTGCATCGTCTATATATAGTCTCTCACGAGCAGTTGGCCTCAGAATATCTTTTGCTCTTGAGCTGACACTTCTATCTAAGCATACGTCCTGTATATTAGTAGAGGTTTCAGCCAGCCCACTATTCTCAGCACCTTTAATAAATTTTTGTCTTGCTTATTGTAGAGTAACGTAATCATTATTTTATTTTATATTGTGTTTTGTCTTTGTATATATTTTTGATCCGCACTGTACATAGCCAAGGGATTATCTTTATTTTGTTTATATTTGTCTAAAGTAAATTAAAGTTCATTATTTATACGATTTGTTTTGCGTGTTTTTCCCTTTCACTTTACCACAGGAGACAACCGCCAAGCAGTCAACATTTTTTTTTTTAATGTGATTGTCATTTCCTTCAGCCTTAGAGAAGACTGCCTTAACACCTACATTTCTCATCACATTAATTGGGGCTCTATGTGTACATTATATATATATATATATATATATATATATATATGTCGTACCTAGTAGCCAGAACGCACTTCTCAGCCTACTATGCAAGACCCGATTTGCCTAATTGTCTAATTTGTTCAAGTGTCTTACGCGACACTTGAACGCGTTTCGTAATAACTTATTACGTTTTCAAACATTTTAGTTTACACACACACAACTATAACCTGCAAACAGTAAAACAGATTTCTTACTATGCTATAATTCAAATGGCTTTTCATTTTATATACCTGCATTTGGGTGAGGTGATATGTTACAACAGTTTTAGATGAGGTGAAAACAAACTTTCAACACAAGATAAAACACGAAATATTGGGTAATATTGGGTAAAGTTAAAGGAGAAGAATGGAAGTAAATGCAAAAAGAAAAAAATGCAAATAAGACAAAAATTGCAGTAAGTCAACAAATTCCTTTGGAGACTTCAGGGTGAAGGTGCAAGGGACATAAGGAGTCAGCAAGCCGTTGAGTCGCTTCGCCAGTCTGTATGAAGGTGTGGGTATCTGGCTGATGACTGGCCGAAGTGGGTTTCCAGGCTTGTGTGTCTTGACATTTCCCTATGCGTATCCAGGTTTATATTCCCCAATAATCTTTGGCAGGTGGAGTCCGGATTTCTTGGCGTTTCCAGTTTCGATCAATTTGTTGGCCTTTGCATTTACTTCCATTCTTCCCCTTTAACTTTACCCAATATTACCCAATATTTCGTGTTATATCTTGTGTTGAAAGTTTGTTTTCACCTCATCCAAAACTGTTGTAACATATCACCTCGCCCAAATGCAGGTATATAAAATGAAAAGCCATTTGAATTATAGCATAGTAAGAAATCTGTTTTAGTGTTTGCAGGTTATAGGTGTGTGTGTGTGTAAACTAAAGTCTTTGAAAATGTAATAAGTTATTACGAAACGCGTTCAAATGTCGTGTCAGACTAGAAATAAAAATGAATTTTGGAGAACTGATTTTGAAAAAAAGAAATGTAATTGAAAAAAGAACCATAAAAAATATTGAGAAAATTCGTGTTAGAATTATTAATCTTACTTTTTCGGTCATATTTAATAATATATGTCTACAGGAAAAACTGCTACCAAAATATACTAATATATATATATATACATATATATATATATATATATATATATATATATAAAAGTGAAAACTCACACTGCACAAGCTTTTTTCCGGTCATGATGGTCGAGTGGATAAGGTGCCCTGTACACCAGTTACACAGTGCTCCTGGCAGTATGGGTTCGAGTCACTTCTCAGGTGTGAGTTTTCAGTTGCATGTATGCCTGGGGACCATTCAGGCTTGTTCTCATTTGAGTTCCTCACGTGTGCCCGAAAGAATGAGGTGATTTGATAAAATGCTATGCCCAAGATTACCATCAGAGTGCTGGTGGGCTGATGGGGAAATAGCCTCAGCTACCAACAGCCTTTGTCAGGTCGTGATGGTCGAGTGGAAAAGGTGCCCTGTACACCAGTGGCATAATGCTCCTGGCAGTATGGGTTCGAGTCACTTCTGGTGCATAGTGCTCCTTGCAGTATGGGTTCGAGTAATTTCTGGGGTTTGAGTTTTCAGTTGGATTTATGCCTGTGGACCATTCAGGCTTGTTCGCATTTGTGTTATCTTGAAATCTTGAGATGATTTTGGGGCTTTTTTGTGTCCCCTGGCCCGGTCCTCGACCAGGCCTCCGCCCCCAGGAAGCTGTCCGTGACAGCTGACTAACACCCAGGTACCTATTTTACTACTAGGTAACAGGGGCATAGGGTGAAAGAAACTCTGCCTTATGTTTCTTGCCGGCGCCTGGGATCGAACCCAGGACCACAGGATCACAAGTCCAGCGTGATGTCCGCTCGGCTGACCGGCACCCCCCGGTGTTCCTCACGTGTACCCCACAGAATGAGGTGATTTGATAAAATGCTATTCCCAAGATTACCATCAGAGTGCTGGCGGGCTGATGGGGAAATACCCTCAGCTTCCATCAGTTTTTGCTCGGTCGTGATGGTCAAGTGGATAAGGAGCCCTGTACACCAGTTGCATAGTGCTCCTGGCAGTATGAGTTCGAGTTACTTCTGGGGTTTAAGTTTACAGTCGCATATAGTCCTGGGGACCAGTCTGGCTTGTTTGCTTTTGTGCTCCTCACGTGTGCCTCAAAGAATGAGCTGATTTGATAAAATGCTAAGCCTATGTTTATCATCAGAGTGCTGGCTGGCTTGTGGGGAAATAAAATTGGCTACCATCAGCTTATGGAGAAATAAAGTTGACTACCATCAGCTTAACCATCGACGACCATCAAGACCATCCAGTCGTGATGGTCGATTAGATAAGATGTCCTTGATACCAGTTGCATAGAGCTCCTGGCAGTATGAGTTCGAGTCACTTCTGGGGTGTCAGTTTTCAGTTGCATGTATGCCTGGGGACCATTCAGGCTTGTTCGCATTTGTGTTCCTTACGTGTACCCCAAAGAATGAGGTGATTTGATAAAATGCTATGCCCAAGATTACCTTCAGAGTGCAAGCGGGATGATAGGGAAATAGACTCGGCTACCATCAGCTTTTGTCTGGTCATGATGGTCGAGTGGATAAGGTGCCCTGTACACCAGTTGCATAGTGTTCCCGGCAGTATGGGTTCAAGTCACATCTTGGGTGTGAGTTTTCAGTTGCAAGTATGCCTGGGGACCATTCAGCAGACTTGTTCGCTTTTGTGTTCCTCACGTGTGCCCCAAAGAATGAGCTGATTTGGTAAAATGCTATGCCCAAGATTATCATCAGAGTGCCGGTGGGATGATGGGGAAGTAGACTCGGATACCATCAGCTTTTGTACAGTTATGATGGTCGAGTGGATAATGTGCCACGTTTACCAGTTGCTCTTGGCAGTATGGGTTTGAGTCACTTCTGGGGTGTGAGTTTTCAGTTGCATGTATGCCCAGTTGCATAGTGCTCCTGGCAGTATGGTTTGTGGTTGGCGTTGTCGTCTTTGATCCTTCTTATTGGACAATCCAACCCAAAACTCGGTAGAGTTCTAATACTTTACCAGGAGATCACCCTGGACGCTTCTGGCTCTTGGAGAGGGGCTCAACATCACACGTTTAGGGGATGGGGCTCCAATACTTAGCCTCGTTGTCACGTGCACACACCCACTCGAGTCGCTGTGACTCCCCACTTTCTCCATATGTGATGTGATCTCCTCAATCCCCTTTGTTTTATTATTATTCCGTTCTACCCTGTCAACGGCTGTGGTTCTTGGTTCTTTCTCTCTCCCTCTCCTTCTTTTCTACTTCCTGGGAAGCCTCACTAGGACAAGGGCAAACACCAGCAAATTTGAATTCATTTACTGGACAAAGCACATACACAATACATACACACACATAATAATTATAATAATGAATCCTACACTCTATACTATTTCAGTCAGGTTGCACTCCAATACCCTCAGAACTCTATCATCTGCTTATCAAGTGGTATCCTATCTCCTGATTCACCACCTAACACTACCAACCTCCTCAAGTAGGTCAAGTCTTATAACACAATGTTTCACTATCAGCAAGAGAATATATATCTATAAACATGTGCAATTAAAACCAACATATGAATGCAATAACATAAATATTAGTATAAATGTTCCTTGATATACAACGATGATCAAATGATCACCCTATCAGTCCTAGAACACATATGTATGTCTCTGCAGGTAATCCAGCCTACGACTGTAACTCTATACTACAGTATAAGTACTCCTTGGCACAAAAATGGCAAACAATCACTCACCTTTCACTGCGTCTTGCACGCTAATGACAACCAAACACTCTACCAACTCCCTACAAGTAATCAACCAGAACTTCCCTTCCACATCTGGAAGTTGACTACCTTGATATCTTCAGGTTCTTCCGGGTTTATCTACCAGGATCTTCCACAGCTCTTCCAGGCTGCTGCACCTTGAGCAACAGTGGTGCTTCGCCACTTCTACCAGGGTCCTCCACAGCGCTCCTGGCTGCTACACCATGAAGTCTTCCATGATCAACAATGGTGCTTCACCACTGGTATCACCAAAAGCATGTAAACTCTTCTCCACTGCTTCTCCTCTCACAGCTTGAGGTCTAACTCTTCACTATAGGGACTGCTCTTCCACAGAGCTCAGTACCTTCCACAACCTTGGAGTCCCATCAACTACTCCCTCTCTGCTGGCTTCGAAGTTGTCAGCAACATCTTCCCCAGACAAACCTGCAACCCATTGACGCGCCAATAAAAACGTTTTCCCTTAATCACATAAACGAAAATAACCACACTATATGTTTGCATCCTACATCTCTTTGCTCTCTACATACTGTGAGAGTGGACTCCCCCATTTGGGCTGGTCCATGCTCTGCCTTGCCTAGCGGGCGGCTCCTCACTCTGGGAGCGGTCCTCCGCCGCCAATCAGTTGGCTCCAGGCGGTCGACGGGAGAAGATATGCTGCTCGTCCCTCCAGCTGTCTCTCTCATCTCCGTCCTCTTATTTAGGCTTCCTGCCTTACCAAAACATGTCTAACGTATCAATAAACATTCGCTATGATCGCTTGGCACACGATCAATTACCGGCAATCACTGTAAACTGGTTAAAATTATGCTTACCACAATAAGGTCCCCTGCAGGGCGCTCTCCCTCTGACGGAGTCTGACCAGGGCGCTCCCACGGCCCACGATAATGTCTCTGGGCGGCTTAACAAACTCGCCTTCCCGTCCAAGAATTGAGACCATACGTTCTCAGCTCGATTCCACAACTGGAACGTCTGCACACTTCCTTTCTCTTGAAGGTAAATCAAACAGGGGATCCTCTCCAACAGGAGCTCAAACAGAGCGCAGCTTCCCCTCACGATGTCTGGTACTCAAGTGACTTAATCTCCTCTCAAGCGAGCCTCACACCTACACCAAACTCTCCACATCGTGTGTCAAGTCATTTACTCATTTTCTTATTCACTGCCCATTATCTTAAATTGTCTATCAAATCCAACCAATTATTTTACATCTGTATTTTCACCTCTATATTTCCTAGACCTTCTAGTCAGGTCAGGCCAGACAGAATAATTCTCAAAGGGGAGACTCGTTTTTCAGCACCCTGGGATCATAACAATGGGTTTGAGTCACTTCTGCGGTGTGAGTTTTCAGTTTCGTGTATGCCTGGGGACCATTCTGGCTTGTTCGCTTTTGTGTTCTTCACGTGTGCCCCAAAGGATGAGGTGATTTGATAAAATGATAAGCCCATGTTTATCATCAGAGTGCTGGCGGGCTGATGGGGAAATACCCTCGGCTACTATCAGCTTTTGTCCGGTCGAGATGGTCGAGTGGATCAGGTTCCCTGTACACCAGTTGCATAGGGCTCCTGGCAGAATGGGTTCGAGTCAATTTTGGGGTGTGAGTTTTCAATTGCATGTATTCCTGGGGACCATTCAGGCTTGTTCGCATTTGTGTTCTCCACGTGTGCCCCAAAGAATGAGGTGATTTGATATAATGCTAAGCCCATGTTTATCATCAGAGTGCTGGTGGGCTGATGGGGAAATAGCCTCAGCTACCATCAGCTTTTGTCCGGTCGTTATGGTCGAGTGGATAATGTGCCCCGTACACCAGTTGCATAGTGTTCCTGGCAGTATGGGTTCGAGTCACTATCGGGTGTGATTTTTCAGTTGTAAGTATGCCTGGGGACAATTCAGGCTTGTTTGCATTGTATTTCTCACGTATGCATCAAAGAATGAGGTGATTTGATAATGCTATGCCCAAGATTACCATCAGAGTACCGGTGGGCTGATGAGGAAATAGCCTCGGCTACCATCAGCTTTTGTCCGGTCGTGGTGGTCGAGTGGATAAGGTGCCCTGTACACCAGTTGCATAGAGCTCCTGACAGTTTGGGTTCAAGTCACTTTTGGGGGTGTGAGTTTTCAGTTGCATGTATGCCTGGGGACTATTCAGGCTTGTTCGCTTTTGTGTTCCTCACGTGTGACCCAAAGAATTAGGTGATTTGGTAAGATGCTATTCCCAAGATTACCATCAGAGTGCCGGCGGGGTGATGGGGAAGTAGACTCGGAAACCATCAGCTTTTGTACGGTCATGATGGTCGAGTGGATAATGTGCCCTGTACGCCAGTTGCATAGTGCTACTGGCAGTATGGGTTCAAGTCACTTCTGAGGTGTGAGTTTTCAGTTGCATGTATGCCTGGGAACCAAACAGGCTTGTTCACATTCCTTTTCCTCAAGTGGTCCCCAAAGAATGAGGTGATTTGTTACATGCTATGCCCAAGATTACCATCAGAGTGCCGCGGGCTAATGAGGAAATAGCTCCGGCTACCATCGACTTTTGTCCGGTCGTGATGTGGTCGATTGGATAAGATGCCCCCTACACCAGTTGCATAGTACTCCTGGCAGTACGGGTTCGAGTCACTTTTAGGTTCTGAGTTTTCTGTTGCAAGTATGCCTGGGGACCATTCAGGCATGTTCAGTTTTGTGCTCCTCACGTGTGCCCCAAAGAATGAGGTGATTTGATAAAATACTAAGCCCATGATTATCACCAGAGTGCTGGCGGGCTGATACGGAAATAGCTTTGGCTACCATCAGCTTTTGTCCTGTCGTGATGGTCGAGAGGATCAGGTTCCCTGTACACCAGTTGCACAGGGCTCCTGGCAGTATTGGTTCGAGTCACTTTTGGGGTGAGAGTTTTCAGTTGCATGTATGCTTGGGGCACCATTCAGGCTTGCTCACATTTGTTCTCCTCACTTGTGAACCAAAGAATGAGGTGATTTGATAAAATGTTATGCCCAAGATTACCATCGGAGTACCGGCGGGCTGATAGGAAATAGCCTCGGCAACCATCAGCTTCTGTCCGGTCGTGATGGTCGAGTGGATCATGTTCCCTGTACACCAGTTGCACAGGGCTCCTGGCAGTATGGGTTCGAGTCACTTTTGGGGGTGTAAATTTTCAGTTGCATGTATGCCTGGGGACCATTCAAGCTTGTTCGCATTTGTGTTCCCCACGTGTGCCCCAAAGAATGAGGTGATTTGATAAAATGCTATGCCCAAGATTACCATCAGAGTGCCAGCGGGCTGATGGGAAAATACCCTTGGCAACCATCAGCTTTTGTCCGGTCGTGATGGTCAAGTGGATCAGGTTTCCTGTACACCAGTTGCATAGGGCTCCTGACAGTATGGGTTCGAGTCACTTCTGGGGTGTGAGTTTTCAGTTGCATGTATGCCTGGGGACCATTCTGGCATGTTGGCTTTTGTGTTTCTCATGTGTACCCCCAAAGAATGAAGTGATTTGATAAAATGCAAAGCCCATGATTACCATCAGAGTGCCGGCGGGCTGATGAGGAAATAGCCTCCTCTACCATTAGCTTTTGTCCTCACATGTGCCCCAAAGAATGAGGTGATTTAATAAAATGCTATGCCCAAGATTACCATCAGAGTGCTGGCGGGCTGATGGAGAAATAGCCTCAGCTACCATCAGATTCTGTCCGGTGGAGGTGGTCAAGTGGATCAGGTTCCCTGTACACCAGTTGCATAGGGCTCCTGGCAGTATGGGTTCGAGTCAGTTTTGGGGAGTGAGTTTTCAGTTGCATGTATGCCTGGGGACCATTCTGGCTTGTTCGCATTTGTGTTCCCCACGTGTGGCCCAAAGAATGAGGTGATTTGATAAAATGCTATGCCCAAGATTACCACCAGAGTGCCAGCGGGATGATAGGGAAATAGGCTTGACTACAATCAGCTTCTCTTTAGTCGTGATGGTCAAGTGGTTCAGGTTCCCTGTACACCAGTTGCATAGGGCTCCTAGCAGTATGGGTTCGAGTCACTTCTGGGGTGTGAGTTTTCAGTTGCATGTATGACTGGGTACCATTCAGGCTTGTTCGCATTTGTGTTCCTCACATGTGCCCCAAAGAATGAGGTGATTTGATAAAATGCTATGCCCAAGATTACCATCAGAGTGTCGGCGGGATGATGGGGAAATAGACTCTGATACTATCAGCTTTTGTCCGATCATGATGGTCCAGTGGATAAGGTGCCCTGCAGACCAGTTGTATAGTGCCCCTGGCAGTATGGGTTCAAGGCCACTTCTGGGGTGTGATTTTTCAGTTGCATGTATGCTTGGGGACCTTTCAATCTTGTTCGCTTTTTTGGTCCTCACGTGTGCCGCAATGAATGAGGTGATTTGATAGAATGCTATGCCCAAGATTACCATCAGGGGACCAGTGGGCTGATGGGGAAGTACCCTCGGCTCCCATCAGGTTTTGTCCGGTCGTAGTGGTCGAGTGGATACGGTGCCCTGTACACCAGTTGCATACAGCTCCTGGTAGTATTGGTTCGTTTCACTTCAGGGGGTGAATTTTCAGTTGCATGTATGCCTGGGGACCATCCAGGCTTCTTTGCATTTGCGTTCCTCAAGTGTGCCCCAAAGAATGAGGTGATTTACTGAAATGCTATGCTCATGTTTCCCATCAGAGTGTCGGCAGACTGAATGGGAAATAGTCTCGGGTACCAACAGCTTTTGTACGGGTGTGATGGTCGAGTCGATAAGGTGCCCTGTTCAACAGATGAATAGTTCTCCTTGCAGTATGGGTTCGAGTTACTTCTGGTGTGTGAGTTTTCAATTGCATGTATGCCTGGGGACCATACAGGATTGGTCACATTTGTTTTACTCACGTATGCCCCAAAGAATGTGGTGATTAGGTAAAATGCTATGTCCAAGATTACCACTAGAGTACCTGCGGGCTGATGGGGAAATAACCTCAGCAACCATCAGTTTTTGTCCAGCCCAGATGGTCGAGTAGATAAGGTGCCCTATACACCAGATTATCTTGAGATTATCTTGAGATGATTTCGGGGCTTTAGTGTCCCCGTGGCCCGGTCCTCGACCAGGCCTCCACCCCCAGGAAGCAGCCCGTGACAGCTGACTAACTCCCAGGTACCTATTTACTGCTAGGTAACAGGGGCATTCAGGGTGAAAGAAACTTTGCCCATTTGTTTCTGCCTCATGCGGGAATCGAACTCGCGCCACAGAATTACGAGTCCTGCGCGCTATCCACCAGGCTATGAGGCCTCCAGGCTACAGATGCCTAGTTCTCCTGGCAGTATGGGTTCGAGTCACTTCTGGGGCGTGAGTTTTTAGTTGCATGTATGCATGGGGACCATTCAGGCTTATTTCCATTTGTGGTCCTCACGTGTGCCCCAAAGAATGAGGTGATTTGTTAAAATGCTATGCCCAAGATTACCATCAGAGAGCCGGCGGGCTGATGAGGAAGTATCTCCTGCTACCATCAGCTTTTGTCCAGTCGTGATGGTCGAGTGGATCAGGAAACCCTGTACACCAGTAGCATTGCGCTCCTGGCAATATGGGTTCGAGTCACTTTTGGGGTGTGAGTTTTCAGTTGCAAGTATGCCTGGGAACCATTCAGGCTTGTTCGCATTTGTGTTCCTCATGTGTGCCCCAAAGAATGAGGTGATTTGATAAAATTCTATACCCAAGATTACCGTCCGAGTGCCGGGGGAATGATGGGGAAAGAGGACAGGACCGCGGGGACACTAAAACCCTGAAATCATCTCAAGATAACCTCAAGATAACCATCAGCTTTTGTCCGGTCATGATGGTCGAGTGGATCAGGTTCCCTGTACACCAGTTGCATCGGGCTCCTGGCAGTATGGGTTCGAGTCACTTTTCGGGTGTGAGTTTTGAGTTACATGTATGCATGGGGACCATTCAGGCTTATTTCCATTTGTGGTCCTCACGTGTGCCCCAAAGATTGAGGTGATTTGGTAAAATGCTATGCCCAAGATTACCATCAGAGTGCCGGCGGGCTTATGGGGAAATAGCCTCAGCTACCATCTATTTCACTCAGATATATTTGACGAGGAGGGGGAGTAGCCATATATGTTAGGGAAAATTTGAAATGTAGTCTCACAGAGGAAATCTACACTGAGCCACACACAGAAACTATTTGGATATAATTAAACGAAAGAGTAAATAATCTTATAATAGCAGGTTATATACAGGCCACCAAACTTAACCCCTAAGCTGCAAAGAAGTCCTGAGGACATTTACACCCCTGTGCGTAAAGAAAAAAAATATTCAAAAAGTTATTTTAAAAATAATAAAAAAAATTCTATTGTACTTACCAATGACTTAATTGAGCCGACAAGTTGGCCGATGACGTCACAGAGCGTGAGCGCTCAAGGGTGCTGCGTCAGGCAGCCGTCAGTCACGGCCGCTCAGGAGGTCCGAGTTGCCGCGAATTTATTTTCGCGTCATTATTTACAGTATTCTTGGCACATTTTTCAATCATTTTTTTCACTAGTATTGTTCCAATTATAATCACTAGACGTTGTATTATAATAAAACTGATATGAACTCACTACACGCCCACATACATATTAGTGTCACAAGTATGCCCACCAAAATGGTATCACTTACAGGAAATATTCAATGCATTTGGGGTTTTTTCAATATTAACACTAAAATTAACTAGATATGTACTTTTATTTACATAAGTATTACATTATGTAGTCCTGGAGACTGTGTTACTACATGAAACAGTCGATATGAAGGCACCGTAGGATCAACAGAAATCTGTCGTTGTCTTTGCGATATTACGTGTTTCACACAATGTTTCATCAACATACAAAATGCAAAAAACACATACAGTTCACCTACAGTTGTACCTTTCCAACGCTGTAGATGTAGAACAGCGTTGGAAAGAAAGGTGGGTGAACAGCCTATTGACATAGCTCGAGTGCATGGGGGAGTTGTGTAAAACCCTGGTTTGTGTCTCGGAGAGGCTGCGGGATCCAGTAAGTTCAGTAGAACTTCGGTTTCAACTCTTTTAACCATGTCTTAACTCAGTCGATTAAGGTAGCGTCTGGGATGCTCCCGGACGCAGGTTCGAATCCTCATAACGGCCCTTGTGGATTTGTTCATTTGATGCATCACGTTATTGTGATTTCTGTGTGTAATGACATAAGGGCGAAGAGGGAAAACGGCCTATTGACATAGCTCGAGTGCATGGGGGAGTTGTGTAAAATCCTGGTTTGTGTCTCGGAGAGGCTGCGGGATTCACTAAGTTCAATAGAACTTCGGTTATAACTCTCTTAGCCATATCGTAGCTCAGTGGATTAAGGCAGCGTCTGGGATGCTCGTGGACACAGGTTCGAATCCTCGTCATGGCCCATGTGGATTTGTTCATATGATGCATCACGTTATTGTGACTTCTGTGTGTAATGGGGTTGAATGGTGCTGAATAGTAAGGGTGACTCTCGTGGCATCCTCACCCTCATAGCAAGAACATGTTCACCCTCATTATCCGTGGTTTCTATTTCCTCAGGCTGTGTATAGTCCTCATCTATATACGAGTTGTCAATATCAGATTCGTCAACGTCTTTGAACAACTCACTGGCTATTTCGTCTTCGGTCAAAGACTGCGCCCATCGAAATTGGGAGTAAGCTAGGGAACAGTGATCACAAAGAAATTAGATTTAGCATAGAATGGAATAGATCTGTAGGAAATTTTTTGTTAAAGTGCCAGATTTTCGAAAAGCTGATTTGAATAGCCTAAGAAATTTTTTGGGTCAAATAGATTGGAAAGTCTTGGGCATGGGGATTGGGCCGGTTTATTTTGGATTCAAAATATAACTTATTTAAATATATTCTAAGCAAAGCACAGGAACGTCGTATACAATACAAATTGAATAGATCGAATACTAATGACCCAAAGTGGATAACAAAGGACCTTACAGGAAGAACCTTATAAGTAAAAAGAGAGCGTGGTACAACACGATTAAGAATGGGGGAAGTCAGTTCAGAACAGGAATTCGTAAAACTGGTTAGAAATGTTAAAAATAGAGAAAAGGAAAGCAAAAAGAAACTATGAAATTCGCATAGCAGGGCAAGTAAAGACAAATCCTAAAGTTTTTTTCACTTATATCGAACAAAGACTAGGGAAAGGATAGAGCCATCAAAAACTGAGACAGGTCAAATAATGGATAATGAGTAGAAGATGAGTACTATTTATAATAAATATTTTATCTCTCTATTTACTTAAGAAGCATTCTATACCTTCAGGCGAACAAGTCTATGTGGGTGGGGATGAAGACAGGTTCACTAGTTTGGCAGCTACACGGAGGATGTAATTCAACAAACGGTAAAACTAAAACCAAACAAATCCCAGGGCTGGATTAAGTGTTTGCCAGGGTGCTTAAAGAATGCAAAGAGGAGCTTCGGGAGCCACTGTCTACATAATTTAATAAATCAATTGAGTCAGGCAGAGTGCCAGAGTCATGGAAGGTTGCTAATGTTGTACCAATTTTTAAGAAAGGAGATAGATCACTTGCGTCAAACTATCGGCCAATTAGCCTAACATCTATTGTGGGAAAGTTTCTTGAATCGATAATTGCAAATACAATTCGTCTTCATTTTGAGAAACATAAATTAATAAATGAGTCGCAACATGGTTTTACAAATGGCCGTTCATGTTTAAAAAATTTGCTCTCTTGTTATTCCAGCATAGTTGAGGCAGTTGATAGTGGTAAGGATTGTGATGTTGTGTACCTTGACTTTAGCAAAGCTTTTGATGCAGTGCCACATGAAAGACTGATTAAAAAGATAGAGGCTCATGGTATTGGGGGTGCTATATTAAGTTCGATTAGGGCATGACTATTCTAAAGGAAACAGAGAGATAGTATAAATGGGGTTAAGTCATAGTGGGATAATGATGTAAGTGAGTACCTCAAGGGTCTGTTCTGGGTCCTCTGTTGTTTATAATATATATAAATGATTTAGATTCAGATTTGCGTAGCAACATTTGCAAATTTGCCGATGATACTGTAATGTACGATTATATTATGTTGTTGGGTAAATTAGATATACAGTGTTTAGTGAGTTTCATATTTATTAGTAGTCCTGGATACAGCAGTGTCGTAGACGTTGAGACGGAGCTTGGAGCAGAGCTGAGTGTGGCTGGAGTCGCGGAGCTCTATGTGGGAGAGCGTTGTAGCTCGATGCGGCCCTACTCTACTGCCTGTTCTGTGTCGAAGCTTTAGTGTCTTGTAGACGATTAGAACTGCCCACGCTGAGTGCTACATTCTTGACTGGAAATTGTACTGTTGTCTATTCTCATATTGTTTCCTTATGTTTGGTGACTACCCCTAACCTTCTATACTAGAGTAGGAGCATGTGAGAACTGTTACCTGTAATTAGGGATGCGATTATAGCTTGTGTAGCTAGTGCTAATTAGTTATGCCATTAAGATAATGAGATAATGGAGCGAGTATAAGGATTACTCGCTACAGGACTCCCCCTGCCAGGGAATGAAAGAAAAGCAATACAACCAAAAATACGAGGCTACTGTTCCCTGGGTCGCTGTGGAACATGCAGTTCGGTACCAAAAGATGCAGGCAGTGTGTGGGTAAGCTCGGTGTAGCAGGAGAGAAGAATGTTTTCAGTCTCTGTCTCCGGAGAGCCTCAAACAGTCTCCGTGGTGTAGTGGTAAGACACTCGCCTGGCGTTCCGCGAGGGCTATGTCATGGGTTCGTATCCTGGCCGGGGAGTATTTACTGGGCGCAATTCCTTAACTGTAGCCTCTGTTTAATGCAACAGTAAAATGTGTACTTTGATGAAAAAATGATTCCTCGCGGCAGGGGATCGTATTCCAGGGACCTGCCCGAAACGCTACGCGTACTAGTGGCTGTACAAGAATGTAACAACTCTTGTATATATCTCAAAAAAAAAAATTGTGCTTGATTGTTGCGTCCTTGGGTCGCTTGTGGAGCATTTAGATCCGGGGCGGATGGGCTCAGGCAGCAGGACAATAGGAGGTAATGTAGGCACGTAGGTATAACAACGAGGGAATCACTGCTAGAGCTGAATTGTCCTGGAGGCGACGAAGAGTCGGAAATGCAAGCTGTAAGTTCTGTACTGTGCAAGGTGCTTGAGTCGGCAGAGTATCAGAACGCAGTGAACGTGTAGATGAATCTGATGACAGAGCAGCTGTCGTGGGCGTCCCTGTATGACAAGCAGTGCCCTGGCAGCGACGGAGGCTGTAGATCCTACAAGATGTAATCATTGATGAGGCTGTCGGATGAATGAGTAACGATCTTGGAGCAGTAAGCCGTAGCAGATGAAAATGCAGAAATGATCGCGATGAAAATCATAGTTGTGCCGAGGGTGTTGGCAGCGTTCCATGACAGTTGGCTGCGGTCCACAGCAAGCAGCAGCAGTAGAGGTCCAGTAAGAGTCCATGTTGTAGTATATCGTGGCTGGATATCGTCGAAACTCTCTGCGGTCACCAATGTAACGTACGATTATATTATGTTGCTGGGTAAATTAGATACACAGTGAGTATCATATTTATTTAGAAGTCCTGGCTACAGCAGTGTCGTAGACGTTGAGACGGAGCTTGGAGCAGAGCAGAGAGCTGAGTGTGGCCTGAGTCGCGGAGCTCTATGTGGGAGAGCGTTGTAGCTCGATGCGGTCCTAGTCTGCTGCCTGTTCTGTGTCGAAGCTGTAGTGTCTTGGAGACTTATAGAACTGCCTACGCCGAGCGCTACATTCTTGACTGGAAATTGTATTGTTGTCTTTTCAAATATCGTTTCCTTATATTTGGTGACTACCCCTCACCTTTCTCTACTAGGGTAGGAAGATGTGAGAACTGTTACCTGTAATTAGGGATAGGATTATAGCTTGTGTAGTTAGTGCTAATTAGTTACGCCATTAAGATAATGAGTCTCTGTTGGGTCTATGTTGTGTATATTGTTGTGTATCTGGATCTCTTGAGATGAATACGTTTCATAACTTTTTACCGTTTAGTTAACCTAACCTAACCTATGTTTATACGTTAGGTTAGGTTAGGTAGCCGAAAAAGTTAGGTTAGGTTAGGTTAGGTAGTCGAAAAACAATTAATTCATGAAAACTTGGCTTATTAGGCAAATCGGGCCTTGCATAGTAGACTGAGAAGTGCGTCCTTCGTTACCCTTTGGAATTTAGTTTGGTCAGAGAGTATGAGGTTCATTTTCGCCAGATATTCGTCTTTTTTAAGAATGACGTATATTGGCGACTTGTCACCTCTCCTGACAACTATCTCCTTGTTCTCACGAAGGCTTTTAGCTGCCGCTTTGAGCTCGGGGGACAGTATGGTGCTTCTGTAATTGCCTCGATTCTTTCGTCCTTCCGCAATAAGTTCTGCTTGTAAGGTATCTTTGGTAGTGACCTTCTTTTGTGTCTCGAGGTCGAATATGTCGTCCAACAGAATTTCCAACTCCACTTTCCGGGCCATCTCACTCGGTCTGGACATAACGTGACAGTTTATGCCGAGATTTAGGGGAGTGACTTGGTCCTCAGTGAGGCTAATTCCTGCAAGGTTCAGGAAGCCGTCTCTTGGTCATGGAATTGCCATAGGTCCTCCATATTACGTTGTTAGTTTCTTGATAATCCTTGTTTCAGTGCTGAGGTGATGTCGGTCTGTGAACCTCATACTCTCTGACCAAACTAAATTCCAAAGGGTAACGAAGGACACTACAGCCGAATTGAAAGCAAAGGTCAACAAACTGATCGAAACTGTGAACGCCAAGAAATCAGGACTCCACCTGCCAAAAATTATTGGGGAATATAAACCTGGATATGCGTATGGAAATGTCAAGACACACAAGCCTGGAAACCCACTTCGGCCAATCATTAGCCAGATACCCACACCCACGTACAGATTGGCGAAGCGACTCAACAGCCTGCTGACTCCTTATGTCCCTTGCGCCTTCAGCCTGAAGTCTCCAAAGGAATTTGTTGACTTACTGCGGGGCACACGGGCCACAGGGATAAGAGCCTCGTTGGACGTAGAATCACTGTTCACCAACGTACCTGTGGACGAGACAATCGGGATGATAGCCGACAGAGTGTATCGTGATCCAGCCTGTACTCCTCTTGACATACCCGAAAATATTCTAAGGAAACTACTCCAAGCTTGTACTAAAGAGGCACCCTTCTTGAGCCCGGATGGGCACATGTATAAGCAAGTAGATGGGGTCGCCATGGGTTCTCCCCTAGGTGTCCTGTTTGCAAACTTCTACATGGGTACCATCGAGCAAAAAGTCTTAGTCGACATGAACTTGAAACCGGCCATATACTGCAGGTATGTTGACGACATTTTTACACAGGTACCTGATGTCAGACATCTGCAGGAGCTGAAGGAGGCATTTGAGCAGAGTTCCGTGCTGCGTTTCACTTACGAGATGGAAAAGGATGGGAAGCTGCCATTCCTAGATGTAACAGTCATGGAAAAGAGCGGAGGTTTCCACACTGCAGTCTACACTAAGGAAACGAACATAGGAATGTGCCTAAATGCCAACAGCGACTGCCCAGACAGGTACAAGAGGAGTGTTGTTAACGCATATGTCGACCGTGCTCTCAGCCACAGCTCAGAATGGAAGCAAGTCGACGAAGAACTCTGTAGGGTAAGGCAGGTCCTAGTCAACAATGGCTTCTCCAATGGTTTCGTCGAAGACATTATAAGAAGGAAAGTGAAACGCCATGCAACCTCTGAAGAGACAACTAACACAACACCTATACCCCCTATTAGACTATTTTACAGGAACTTCTTTTCCACAGCTCATAAAACGGAGGAAAGGGTCCTGAAAGATATTGTTAATAGAAACGTTATCCCTACAGACAAAAATCAGAGGATACAACTGACGATTTACTATAAAACCAGAAAAACGGCCAGCCTACTCATGAGAAACTCTCCAGACACAAGCAAAACGCTTTAAAAGAGACCAACGTCGTCTATGCCTTCAAATGCCCTCTTGGGGACTGTAAGCTCCAAAAAACCCAGTATATAGACAAGACAACAACATCTCTTTCTAGGCGTTTAACGATGCATAAGCAACAGGGCTCCATTAAGGAACATATAATCTCTTCCCACAACCAAACCATCGCCAGAGAAATCCTAGTAAACAACACAGAAATCATCGATAGATACAGAGATAGCAGACGGCTTGACATTTGCGAGGCACTACACATTAAGAAGTCAACACCAGCAATCAACAGCCAATTAATGCACAACTATATTCTACCCACCTCAAGACTCCGCTCCAATATAGAAGCATCAAGAAATATGGACCAATAGGCTTTCTACAATCACTTCCATTCAATACCCATTGTTTCGTGTTAATACCACCTCACCCCATCCACCTCACTCAAATGTAGATATAAACAAATCGGAGATGTGTAAGTTCTATTCAGTTGTGTATGTGTAAACTAAAGTCTTTGAAAATGTAATAAGTTTTACGAAACGCGCTCAAGTGTCGCGTCAGACTAGAAATAAAAATTAATTTTGGAGAATCTATTTTTGAATTACCACCAGCAGTGAAAAGAAATGTACGAAAGATTGAGAAAATTCGTGTTAGAATTATTAATCTTACTTTTTCGGTCATATTTAATAATATATGTCTACAGGAAAGACTGCTACCAAAATATACTAATATCTATATATATCTATATATATATATATATATATATATATATATATATATATATATATATATATATATATCTATATATATATCTATATATATATCTATATATATATATATATATATATATATATATATATATATATATGTCGTACCTAGTAGCCAGAACTCACTTCTCAGCCTACTATTCAAGGCCCGATTTGCCTAATAAGCCAAGTTTTCCTGAATTATTATATTTACTATAATTTTTTTCTTATGAAATGATAAAGCAACCCTTTTCTCTATGTATGAGGTCAATTTGTTTTATTGGAGTTAAAATTAACGTAGATATATGACCGAACCTAACCAACCCTACCTAACCTAACCTAACCTATATTTATAGGTAAGGTTAGGTTAGGTAGCCAAAAAAAGCTAGGTTAGGTTAGGTTAGGTAGGTTAGGTAGACGAAAAAACATTAATTCATGAAAACTTGGCTTATTAGGCAAATCGGGCCTTGAATAGTAGGCTGAGAAGTGCGTTCTGGCTATTAGGTACGACATATATATATATATATATATATATATATATATATAATGTCGTACCTAGTAGCCAGAACGCACTTCTCAGTCTACTATGCAAGGCCCGATTTGCCTAATAAGCCAAGTTTTCATGAAATAATTGATTTTCGACTACCGAACCTACCTAACCTAACCTCACCTAACTTTTTCGGCTACCTAACCTAACCTAACCTATAAAGATAGTTTAGGTTAGGTTAGGTTAGGTAGGGTTGGTTAGGTTCGGTCATATATCTACGTTAATTTTAACTCCAATAAAAAAAATTGACCTCATACATAATGAAATGGTTAGCTTTATCATTTCATAAGAAAAAATTAGAGAAAATATATTAATTCAGGAAAACTTGGCTTGTTAGGCAAATCGGGCCTTGCATAGCAAGCCGAGTACGACGTTCTGGCTACTAGGTACAACATTATATATATATATATATATATATATATATATATATATATATATATATATATATATATATATATATATATATATATGTCGTACCTAATAGCCAGAACGCACTTATCAGCCTACAATGCAAGGCCCGATTTGCCTAATAAGCCAAGTTTTCATGAATTAATATGTTTTCTCTAGTTTTTTTCTTACGAAATGATAAAGCTACCCATTTCATTATGTATGAGGTCAATTTTTTTTTAATGGAGTTAAAATTAACGTAGATATATGACCGAACCTAACCAACCCTACCTAACCTAACCTAACCTATCTTCATAGGTTAGGTTCGGTTAGGTAGCAGAAAAAGTTAGGTTAGGTTAGGTTAGGTAGGTTAGGTAGTCGAAAAAACATTAATTCATGAAAACTTGGCTTATTAGGCAAATCGGCCCTTGAATAGTAGGCTGATAAGTACGTTCTGGCTATTAGGTACGACATATATATATATATATATATATATATATATATATATATATATATATATATATATATATATTGTGACGGTAAAGCGTTGGTGTTCGTGCTGTTTCTAAAGCTGGGGCAGGGCCTCGTCACATAACAAAAAAAAAAAAAAGAATATTGTCCTTTCGTCTGTGGTAAGGTAATGGGAAGACACACAAAACACAAAGTATAAACAATTAAATTTTAATTACTCTAGAAAACAAGATATGAATAAAGACAATCTCGTAAAATTCAAAACAAGTCAACAAACAAAACAACATGAATAATTACTGGCAGTGAAAATTTTACTTTTAGACAAGTAAGTTAATATAAATAAAAGCAGGTGAGGTGCTGAGAATACTGGCTTCAAGCTGCCACCTCCCTTAGTACACGACAGCCAAGGCTTGTCTACTATAGAGAGATGTCAACTCCAAAGAGCACAGGGATATTCTGAGGAGACGGCGTGCTGCTGGCCCAGACGTCGACTCATGTAGTGGCGTGAGTGCAGGTGCGGCGACACAGCAGCCAATCAGCAACAGGCAGGCGGAGAATGAGTAGTTTGCTGGTTTGTTGGCGGGCGGAAGCCAGTGTGTCTGGTTGTGCAAGGTACGCTTTGCTTCCTGGGCAAAACGTTTGGCGATACTGGTGGACGTATCTTCAATATAGTATCTTGTACTTGAACGACGTAAATGTGTAGGGAAGAGCAGGCTCAATCTCTCAATATATATATATAGCATATATATATATATATATATATATATATATATATATATATATATATATATATATATATATATATAGACACAGATGATTTAAGTAGTAATCAGTGTACCAATAGGAATTTCCTAAGATTAGCTCATCATAATACCCGTCGGATGGATTAGAAACACTTCCTAACACTCAAAGGTGAAATAATTAGAGTTAAAATATAGAATATGATAATATAATGCAAATAAATGAAGTATAGGTGTACAACACAATTGGTGTGGTTAATGAGGCCACCCTATCTAGGTTCTGCACAATGTTTAATTGATTTATAGGTTAAATATTTAGATCAGCATTACACAAGTTAAGTATCCTACCTTAACACGGGTTGGCAACAAATGAATTAATATAATATTGTGCAGTTGTGAAATTGTTCTCCCTAGTTGGTCTATACACTTCTTGCTCCAGAATGAGTGCCAGATGTCAGAGTATTGTTCCCTTAACTAGAAAAGACACAAGCAAACGCAGAGGTCCAATTACTTATTCCTCCAATCACTAGGTAGTTATGCTTTTCATCTGCATAAGAAATCTAGAGGGTAGCAATTGGGTTCCCAAACCAAAATTTAGTATTCAGTGCTAAGGCTAATTTGGTTTGAACCAGAGTTTACTCGGTTAAGTACAAGACTGTAGAAGTAACTTTAGCAGAGCAAAATATAGGGGCAGTCTTTCAAAGGTTGTTGACGAAAAGTAACTTTTGCAACAAAAACTAATTTATTCAATAAACCTACTTATTAATACAAAACAATAACAATCTAACGTTACGTTAATTCCTTAGTGTCACTACACAGCAAATCAATACCACGGGAACAGGATTTTGTCCCATCATACTGTTGGTTACTAATGAGACCAGGTTTTGAACCCTCTTGCATGGGCAAGAAGAACAATATGAACTAACTGAACAATAGTGCACACTCGGACTCAACTGCAATAACTCTGCAGTAGCAATCAATAATAACAATTATAATGAAATTATGCAAGACTTATCATTAAGACAATCTTCAGGAAATCAATTTAATTACGTTAACACACATCCCTTGAATGGCAATCAAGTCAAACACAATTAATTAATTACGTTAATCCGCTATTACACAGACAGGTACAACAATAGGTCAATTAAATTACGTTAATTAATTACGTTAATTAATTACGTTAATTAAATACGTTAATTAATTACGTTAATTACGTTAATCACTTTCACCCAGTCAGTTATAAATCAAAGATCGTTAACGTTAAATACCATCTGTCACACAGACAGTTAACCAACCAAAAGAGTAACTCTGTACTCTAATCATTTTGTCACCAAGACATACAACAATCAATGAATAATTATTTTAACAATCTGCCACTTAGACAGTTAATCAAGATGGAATAATTACGTTAACAATCTGTCAAACAGACAGTTATCAATCAGGAGAATTTACGTTAATTGCGCTGTCACGAAGACGAGCCAGAACAAGGTGTCATTTGACACTACAGCTCACAACACAATCTCACAAAGCACTGCAAGATAACACACAACAATCTGACACAGCACAAAGTAATCAAATGAAAACCAATAATACAATAATCACGGTGTCACCTAGACACACCACTCAAATGACTTACACTTTATCAGGTTCTCTTGAAAGAGATTGAAAAGCACAGTACGACACAGAAATCAATATACATGAATAATCATCACGGTATAATTAAAACTGTATCATCACATTAGCAATCAGTATACAATTACTAAATGTGTAGGGGCTGTGTAGCACATACACTCACGCAGTAACGAATTACAGGAGTCACACAGATGGCTGTAATAGACAATAGACTTAATGTTTCCTCGACACCCATTCCAGGTTATAGTTGACATCATCTAGTCGCCTGGTCGACACTAGATCAACACAAGGAAACTTAGAGATAAATACACAGACAAATATTTGTACTCACATGAAAACCGGCCGGGTCACTCACAAACTTGCATACATACAATGTTGGATCTGTAGATTCTTCGATGAAATTCTCTAGCAATTTCCGCACGTGGTAATCACGCGAGAAATGATAGTTGACACAGGGAGGCAGGTGTAACGCTCAAGCAAGACTGCACATGATAACATGCGAGAACACGTGGGGGTAAACCAGGTGGCAGGTGCGGAATATTATACGGACACCGTATCGATCATAGCTCAGTGTTTAAACAGCTGCATGGCCAAGACAATCTCACACTGGGTGGTGATGGCAAGTGTGGGAACACGGGTTGTAACACATGTAGTGGGATAATACGGCTTTGGGCGGCAAGTCCAAAAAATAACCGTAAATACAGTTATCTCACTCAGAGAAATTAACAGCACACTGTGGAATCAATGCATATCCATTCTAGATAACTATCGGAGCAATAGGCGCCCAGATGTTACCCAGAATCACAGATGATCACCTTGCAGTCTCATTGCCTCTGCATTGATCACGTGGTGAGCACAATCTTCTCTCTCGTTTTCTCACTTGTACTGGAATCAATTTGTAAATACCCTGTTCCAGATTCTGTAGACGGGACGCACAAGATCAAATGAGTTAGGTGACGAGATATAAATTAATGTCATGTAAGGAGTGAAAGTCTCGCAGTTGGCCGTCAGCTTAGAAATCCACATCTATCTCAAGCAAGCGACAACTTCAGAATGCCAGGGCAGTGTGGTGTATGGTCGTCTTTCCACTCCGCACACTAGATACTTCAAAACAGCCAATCGTCACCAAGACATGAAGCCTGGCCAATCGGAACCCCTCCCTCCGGTGGCGTGATGACATGATGCCTGGACACACACCAAGTCAAGAACAAGGGAACCTTCTAACCATACCCCTCGTCTTAACCGCAAGGCTCCCGAGTTCCCTCTGACTCTATTTCTGGATATTTTATTACCTGCAGTTAACTAACTGTACTCCATATTACATTTGCTGTAATTGCTGGAGATACACACGTCGGTGTTACGGCCCTATTGGGTCACAACTGGGTTCTTCTCTGATGTTATTAGAGTTTGGGTATCCGGCCCCAAGTTAGTAGTGGCTTTCAAGGGGTGTGTTCCATAACACAAGTAAATTAAAGGGGAAGGGATACAAATGTGCTGCTTTTGTATATATATTGCTACCACCACCATAAATAAATATATCACAGTCACACGCGGGGTTGCTATAACTACACTTATTATATACAAATTAGTCTTCCTCTGAAGACACAGGATGCTCCACGGTGCTCAAGATGAGTAGCCCTGGTTCTCTTCGTCGTGGCCCACGATGAATCTTCCGATTCTCTCGGCGAATCTACCCTAGCCACAGGCCAGCCAAATCACAGTCCCACTGGGTGCACCATCGTGGAGGCCTTCAACCACAAATCCAGCCTGTAGCTGGCAGGTTCCAATCAGCTCCACTGTATAGGCCACTCCACGACCGATACTAGGGTTGCGAGCCCCTAGGCAGGAGTCTCGTGTGATTCCGCAGATCACTCTCCTCTCTCTGCACCACAGTGGCTAGTCTCTTCCACCAGCCAGCCCCCAGATAAGACGATTCCTGGTACTGCCACGTCACAGGCAGGCTAACACACTCAACAGTGTTCGTCCGGGGGTGACTCACAGCTTCTGCAGCAAACACGTGGAGAGACTTTGGCTGCCTTGGGTAGACTGCCCCATCGTCGAATACAGCAGTCCCAGGTCGACTCTGTAATCAGACACATCATTAGTGTTGGGGACACTCTAGGGCACCTCACTTACAGGCTTAGACACAAACGTCCACCTAGCCACTCCATAGATGGCGTTGCTGTCTAAGCGCCACCTCACCAGAGGTCAGCAGTGGCTATGTTACGAGCTGATTAAGACGGAAATCCAGCACCTGTGGCCAGTATATCCCGTCCTCACTAGATGGCGCTGTCCATTTGGAGGGAGTTTCGGGAGCAGACTGGCAGATGGCGTTGTCGTCACTGCTCCGTGCTAGGACGCTGGACTCAAGTCCGTAACACCTCCCCACCAAATAGAATTTGGTTTGGGTCTCTAAAAATAAAAAAAAACAAAAAAACAAATTAGTACGTGGGTACAACTCCAAATGGACTCACGTACACTATGAACTGGAGTGGCGAGGATGTCTTGTCCACAGAACTGCCCTAATGAGAAACTCTGGCACAAAGGAAACTTCATCTGTAGGGTCGTCCACTGGTCCTTACTGAGAACACACACGAGAACAAAAAATACCGCTTGGAAACATTTGGTTAACTTAGGGACAAGTTTCATGAGCTTGTCATGTCCATAGCCGGCTATATCCATTAGCCTGGTTTGGACCGAAGAGGGCACTAGAACCTTCGTACATACCTCACATACCTCCGACGTCTGGGGAATATCTGGCAGGTTCAATGAACGTTGTACCTTGCCATACTGCAAGTACTCAGGTGCCTTCACTCCAGACTCTGGGGTATCCGTGGGTGTTTGTACACGAGGCCTCTCTTCTTGCTCAGTCGCTTCTGCCACCATAACCTCATGCTTCTTGTCGGGAGAAGAATCAGCAGACTGCTAGAATACTGTCAATCTGTAGGTGAGAGGAAGGATTAAACATGTCATCTAATTCCGGGTCTGTCTGTACCTGGGTATTACCATTTCCAGCTGTTACCTCGGACCTTGCTGTTCCGGCTGGCTCGTCCACAACCTTGAGATGTTTGTAGTCCCAACCTGTCACCAAGTCGTTGGCTAGTATCACGTCAATCCCAGCTATAGGGAGGGTATCAACTACTGCCAACGCACATGTGCCGCTGAAGTCAGGCGAGTCTAGATGTACCGACGCTAAGGGGGCAACGTACCGCGTCCTAGGAAACCCAACCAGGACAACCTTTTGTCTCCTATCCACACTCACTCCCTCGGGTAACGAGTTTTTCACGATCAGGGACTGGGCTGCTCCACTATCTCTGAGCACTACAACTGGCCTACCAGTTTGATCACTCGATACATACCCGCCTGAAGTGTGTGGGGCAAACAATCATGGTTCTTCCTGACTAGTCATAGACTGGCTTCTTACTGGTGGTGTCACACAGCTCATCAACATCACCTCCGTACGTGGGCCACTACCTCTTCTGCCTCGGCACATAGCAGCTACATGCCCTTTCTGCCCACAAGTCCAGCACACCATATTCCTCCTCGGACTATGGTGTTTCGGGCTGTTAGGACTCGTCCTTCGAGGGCTACTTGTGGGCGTCTTCTTAGCGCTTTGAGGGACGGGTCTCTCTTCGTCTTGACGAGGCTTGCCGAACAGACGTGGGTAATTCCTCGGGACATACCTAGTGGAAGACCTATGTGTCAGGATGTATTCCTCAGCCATGGTGGCTGCCGCACTCAAGGTCTCCACCTGCTGCTCTTCTAGGTACGTCTTTAGATCTCCAGACAGACAGTCTTTGAAGTCCTCTAACAGTATGAGCTGCTCGAGGTCTTCTTTGGTCTCCACCTCCCGAGAGGCACACCATTACTGGAAAAGTCCTTGATGGTCGCGAATTCGGTGAACGTGTGCTCCGAGGTCTTTTTCAGGTTTCTAAACTTCTGCCTGTAAGCCTCAGGTACCAATTGGTACGCCATGAGCACTACCTTCTTCACCTTGTCGTAATCGCCGGAGTCATCAAGGGACAACGTGGAGTAGGCGATTTGGGCCTTCCCAGTCAGGACGGACTGTATCATGATGGCCCAATTCTCCTTTGGCCACTCCAAAGGGGCTGCGACTTTCTCGAAGGCCGCGAAGAACTTCGAAACTTCCTTCTCGTTGAACTTCGGGACCATTTTGATGTTCCTTACCGGATCGAAAATACTTGTTTCCATTGTTTGCCTCCCACCGCCTAATCGCAATACTTCTAGCTCATGTTGTCTCTCTTTTTCCTCTCTGTCTCGTCGTTCTTGCCTGTCTCGTTCTTCTCTTTCTCTTTCTCGTTCTTCTCTCTCTCGTTTCTCTTCTCTTTCTCGCTCTTCTCTTTCCCTTTCTCTTTCTCGCTCTTCTTTCCTTTCTTCTAATTCTAAACGCCTCATCTTCATTTCTTTATCTTTTAATTCTCGTTCTAATTCTAATTTCTTCCATTCTATCTCACGATTTATTTCCAAGGCACGCATTTTGACAGTTAGCAAGCTTATATTCAGCTCACCTGCATCGCTTTCAATATCACTGCCCTTATCTTCCTTTTCAGTGGAAGCTACTTCCTCACTTTCTTTTGTACTTTGTGCCTCACTTTCCTGTTTCTCCTCGGCCTTCAAATGCTTGTGAACCTTGGACAAGATCTCCACACGGAAATCATTGGCACGTATCTTGATCTCCAGGTAGGCACTCACTAATACAAGTTCCTGTTTCCCCAGATATTTTAATCTGGCAATACAGTCCTCCTTGTTCAGAAAGGCCTGAACATAGTCCAAATCGTCGATGGTCGCTTTTTCCGCCATTGTCGCTGAGATGGAGCACTAGCACTTAACACACCGCTTCACTTTAGCACTTAACGCACCGAGAACTTTACTACGTCAATATTGCACTTTATCGCACCTAACACCGCACTTGCCAATATTGCACGTAATTACACCGGGCACCGCACTATGCAATATTGCACTGAATCACTCCGAGCACCGCACAGGACTTATAACGTCCTAATAGTTACACACAGGGGGAATTATTTACAGGGGATTGCGCTACTTCACCACCCCTGTCAAACATACTTGACAAGGGGTCGGATCTCGCTGGGGATACCAATTATGTTCCGGCCCTATTGGGTTGCAACTGGGTTCTTCTCTGATGTTATTAGAGTTTGGGTATCCGGCCCCAAGTTAGTAGTGGCTTTCAAGGGGTGTGTTCTGTAACGCAAGTAAATTAAAGGGGAAGGGATACAAATGTACTGCTTTTGTAAATATATTGCTACCACCACCATAAATAAATATATCACAGTCACACGCGGGGTTGCTATAACTACACTTATTATATACAAATTAGTCTTCCTCTGAAGACACAGGATGCTCCATGGTGCTCAAGATGAGTAGCCTTGGTTCTCTTCGTCGTGGCCCACGATGAATCTTCCAATTCTCTCGGCGAATCTACCCTGGCCACAGGCCAGCCAAATCACAGTCCCACTGGGTGCACCGTCGTGGAGGCCTTCAACCACAAATCCAGCCTGTAGCTGGCAGGTTCCAATCAGCTCCGCTGTATAGGCCACTCCACGACCGATACTAGGGTTGCGAGCCCTAGGCAGGAGCCTCGTGTGATTCCATAGATCACTCTCCTCTCTCTGCACCACAGTGGCTAGTCTCTTCCACCAGCCAGCCCCCAGATAAGACGATTCCTGGTACTGTCACGTCACAGGCAGGCTAACACACTCAACAGTGTTCGCCCGGGGGTGACTCACAGCTTCTGCAGCAAACATGTGGAGAGACTTTGGCTGCCTTGGGTAGACTGCCCTATCGTCGAATACAGCAGTCCCAGGTCGACTCTGTAATCAGACACATCATTTGTGTTGGGGACACTCTAGGGCACCTCACTTACAGGCTTAGACACAAACGTCCACCTATCCACTCCATAGATGGCGTTGCTGTCTAAGCGCCACCTCACCAGAGGTCAGCAGCGGCTATGTTACGAGCTGATTAAGACGGGAATCCAGCACCTGTGGTCGGTATATCCCGTCCTCACTAGATGGTGCTGTCCATTTGGAGGGAGTTTCGGGAGCAGACTGGCAGATGGCGTTGTCGTCACTGCTTCGTGCTAGGACGCTGGACTCGGGTCCGTAACAGTCGGTCAACGTGGTACCAATGGAATCCTGATGACAAGAGCTTTCACAAGATACTCAACAAGGCAGTGTCACGTTTCATAATAAGGAAACTCGACTGAGTGCAGGCACTCTAATGAACTGGTGAGGATCTCAAAATGGTACTGGGCACTCTCTGTCGCACATTTAATATAGCTAGTGATCTACCTCATCATGGCACTAAAGTGAAAGGAGCAATATTTTATTAGTTTTTTTGTGTATATGTTTAATGTTTCTCTCTAAACTTAAAAGAAATATATTTATACATTTATGGTTAGCAGTCACTCATCAACCTCTCGTGTTATTTAAGTGTTATATGTTAAGTGATGAGCTAATCAAGAGCTGCTATTAATATCGTGTTAGGATCAGTAGATTCAGTCATTTATATTTAATTAAATGACTTTTTTTTAGTGGATGTGTGCAAAATTAAATTTTCATATATCTAGTGGTTAAATTTTGTAGATAACAGTCACAACTTGGTTGAATTTAATTTTGGTTCCACACTCTGCGTATATAAAACTCTACTTATTTGCTGGATAAATTCGCGAACACATAGTACTGGGTTTCAGTGTTTTTACATTCACTAGTATATTAGTTTGCACATATTTTGCTCCTTGGAACAATGTTGGAGCTAGTTAATTGTTTTGCAGGAACACTTTTATGTGCACTACTATCTGAGGTTTACTGATTTAGGCCACAAGTGTTTTATAGCAGTTTACTTTACCTGTTATTAGCTGATAATTAATACACTGATTCTTATATTATTGATCCTAATCAGAATCTAGGTACGAAGGACCGTAAACATGTGGAGAAATCTCCCAGCAGGAATTTAATGATTTATTTGATATTTATTTAATTATTTTATTGATTAATTTATTTCTTAAGTGTTTATTTGTTAATTTACGTGTACTGTATTTTCTATTTTATCCTGCTAAGAGCCTCCTTTCACAGTTTTTTTTGTGGGGGTTATCAATATAACAATCGAAATTAATCGATAGGTATAATTACACTATGAAGGGTTAGTCTACTAATTATTAACTTAATGGGTTATTCAGAAGGAAATACAACTTAGCTGTAGTTTAGAGTGTAGCTTATTTAATAAACTATGCACATGTCCTGATCAAGTAATCCGTATCATTTCATGGTCGAGCAAATATGACGTCAGGGCATTCTTCGAGTAGAACCAAATGATTCGTTGCCAATACCTAAAGTCGTCACAGCTTACCTGCCGGGTGAATACACCGTAAATGATTCAACAACACCCTATGATAGATATAACATGAAATTAGATTATAAGATAAATGTGAGACGTTCACCCGTTTGGGTATCTCGTGCATATCGTAACCGAAATATCATTAACTAATATTATCTTGCTCGAATTTATCTAGAAAAGAGGTCAAAATGGAAAGAAGGTATTACTCAGCAAGAAGTGGCTTCTTCTGAGGTGGCTAAGCAGGTGGCTATGCAAGTATAACTAAGGTGAGGTGAGGTTGCTATGCAGGTATAATTTGTGGTATTTGATGAATGGTAGCACTGCGAAGCCTGTGTCTCACGGATACGTTTTCTAAATGTTTTTGTTGTTGTTGATCTAGTGGCGACGACGATCGTGAGATCGGATGTTCCCAAGCATACCCCGTATAGGATTAATCGCAAAACCGAACGACAGGCAGATGACATGGGTATAACTCTTGTTGAACCTACACTTGTGACCTGCTTCCACAGGTCAGTGAAGTTCGGCCGGTCCGAACCGAACCGGTCCTGTCCAAAACTGAGTTCGGTCCTTCGTTCTTGCTTTTTGCATCTGTTTATGTTTGTATGTCTGTGTGTACCTAGTGCATGTGCACATAATAGAGACAAACTTGACCTCCTGAATTCAAGAAAACACTCACACTCACAGAAACAGAGATAATGATGGTACATTTTTACCCTCGACAAGCAATTGATTGTAATATAAGCAAAAAATAGGGCATATGCATCCAATAACAGCGAGATGACCTGTGATCCATAAACCTCACATCATGCAATTCACACTTAATAAGACAACTTTGCCACTTGGGAGGCTTACTGAATGTGGCCGCAACCTGCCAGAAATAGCATGGCTATTGACCCGAAGGGTGGGACTGCGCCGGGCAGTGGAGGTGGGTGTGGTGGATGGTGGGAGGGTGGATGTATGGGAGGTTGATAAAGGGAAACAGTGGAAGAGACGGCGCACTCTGGCACCAACACTCATCCAGACACATCATCAGAAATTCAACTTCTATCATGATAATGTAAGTCACTTATTCTTACTCTCCAGTGCTGGGATCATCGAGGCAATATTCACTCTGAGTGATAAGAACTACCATAACGACAGATGACTTGTCTTTGCCTCCAGTATACTGGTGACATTCAATGAGCCAAACCAATATGGTAGATAACTCCTGAATACTAGGGGGCTATGAAGCTGGTAGTGACTCATGATCAGGGCATCTCATGTGGTAGTGACTTATGTTGAGGGCATCTCATGTGGTAGTGACTTATGTTGAGGGCATCTCATGATGGTGGTGACTCATGTTGAGGGCATTTTATGGTGGTAGTGACTCATGTTGAGGGCATCTCATGGTGGTGGTGACTCATGTTGAGGGCATCTTATAGTGGTGGTGACTCATGTTGAGGGCATCTCATGATGGTGGTGACTCATGTTGAGGGCATTTTATGGTGGTAGTGACTCATGTTGAGGGCATCTCATGGTGGTGGTGACTCATGTTGAGGGCATCTTATAGTGGTGGTGACTCATGTTGAGGGCATCTCATGATGGTGGTGACTCATTTACAGGGCATCTCATGGTAGTGGTGACTGATGTACAGGGCATCTCATTGTGTTTAGTTACTGTAGTATTTTTATGCAAATTGAATGTACTAATAATCTTCGAAGTGCTGATGAGTCTCATTTACTGGGCTCTAACAAGGTAGAGACACGCTATGTGTCGCTACAAAACGCAATGCGTATTAGCGGCTTTAGTTATTGTATGTACCAGATCTATCCACAAATCCAACATTATGTTTGAAACTTATCCTCTATGTATATACTTTTACATGAATAAACATTTGATTTGATTTGATTTGATAATGGAGCTAGGTGATTTGGTAATGGAGCTAGGTAAATCGACAAACCAAAACTGTCTCTATTTTCCGCTTGTTACAACTTGTAATAAAGTTGCTACATTTTGGCTTAACGTGTTTATGACGTATTAGAACGTTGTTACAACTTGCTATATTGGTTGTTATAACTGGTTAGGTGTTAAAACTTGTTCGAACGTTGTACCAATCTTGAGGTTATCTTGAGATGATTTCGGGGCTTTTTAGTGTCCCCGCAGCCCGGTCCTCGACCAGGCCTCCACCCCAGGAAGCAGCCCGTGACAGCTGACTAACACCCAGGTACCTATTTTACTGCTAGGTAACAGGGGCATTGGGTGAAACAAACTCTGCCCATTGTTTCTTGCTAGCGCCTGGGATCGAACCCAGGACCACAGGATCACAAGTCCAGCGTGCTGTCCGCTCGGCCGACCGGCTCCCGACCGGCTCCAACGTCGTAGTTTCGGTGTGTGTTTGGCGGGGATCCCATGTGCTAGACACTATCACTGTGATAAATTACTCCCAGGTGCCAGCATATGAGTTTTTCAGACATATTGTATAAGATCCTTCCTATGATAGGTAATATTAGGATGTGTTTGGAACATTCAAAGTGTCGAGTCTTTCGCGAGTGGTATTTCTCCAGCCAAATATCTCATGCTATGCTAAGTACTTCCAGTAAGTACTTCCATGCTAGCTAAATTCCATGGTAGGAACCACCCATGTAAAGTATATTTTTTTAATAGACATATTTGGAGTCTGCTTTGAATTTATGTCTCTGTTCCTCAAGTAGACATAAAATTAATATATGTAGATGATAAAAAATCCAACTGCTTAACTGTGCAGACGACTTTGTGTTCATTATCAATAGCAAACGCGGTAGAAATCATGCACAAAAATGCCTAGAAATCATCAGCAGGGAATCGGAACGCATAGCAGTGAAAATGAACTGCAATAAAACCAAAGCAATTGCTGTTAAAATCAGAACTCAAGATATCCAACTCGTAATACAAGGAAACGAAATTGAGTGAGTCGCCTCTTTTCAATACGTTGAAGACATTATAGAGAGCAATATTAAATTCACAGACGAAATTATATATCTTCGGCAACGTTGCAAAGCCAGAAACTCAGCTTTGCGCTCCCTGACAAGTCTTAGAAATGGTGCAACTCTACTTGTACTCAAAATGTACTTCGTTCAAGTAGTTAGGTCATTTATTGACTATGTTGCTCCTGCTCTCACGTCTCTTAGTGATAACCAGAGGGAGGAACTCGAAGTGTCAACAAATGATGCCCCCAGAACAATGCTGGGAGCACCCAGCATTTTTGAACTCCCTGGAGTTATAATAATTGCATCCGGGAAAAGCAATGAGGGTTTGTGTCTCGGAGAGACTGCAGGATCCGTGTGAGAGCAGTAGAACTCCCGGGTTAAAATTCTTTTACCCATGTCAATGCTCAATCTATTAAGGCGCGTCTGGGATCCTCTCGGACGTAAGGTCGAACCCTCATCACGGCTCCTTGTGGATTTGTTCGTAGAATAGCTTGTTGACAGAGCCCGGGTGCAAGGGGAATTATGTAAGACCCCGATTTGTGTCTCAGAGAGACTGCGGGATTCGTGTGAAGGCAGTAGCACTCACGGTTGCAATTCTTTTTGCCATGTCGTGGCGCAGTTACTTAGGCGCGTCGGGGATCATCTCGGATGTAAGTTCGAACCATCTACATGGCCATTGTGGATTTGTTCATTCGATGTATCACGCTATAGTGATTTCTGCGTGTACTATCGAACCTTGTTACCGAATTAAGTAACGGACTCAATAAATAACTGAACTCAATTACGGGCTCACTATAGCCTCATGCTAAAGGGAAATTTTGTTTAGAGTCGGTGAATCTAATACAACAACATATTATTAAATGTAGCTGTTATCTTCTGATGAGCTTATTCACAAATATATACGTGTCTATAATCTGAAGTAAACAAATAAACAGAAGTATGATGATGGATGCATACAGCAGGAGTATGAGTAGACAGCAGGAAAAGAAGAAAGAATGAGGAATAAACAGCTTGAGGTAAATATGATAGAAGGAGGAGCAGGCAGTACTTGAAGGTCAGTGGGAAATTACAGAAAGATGTGGGCAATTGTCTGGGTTTAAACGTTAAAGAGTGTTGGAGGACAATATTGACTGGCGTTGGATGGTGAGAAGTGCAGAGGTCTGGGTGTGTGTTACAATGTTGGAGGAAGACAGTTATGACTGTCTTAGGATGGTGAGAGGTGCAGAGGTCTGGGTGTGTGTTACAGTGTTGGAGGAGGACAGTTATGACCGTCTTAGGATGGTGAGAGAGGCAGAGGTCTGGGTATGTATGTTACAGTGATGGAGGAGGACAATAATGACTGGCTTATGATGCTGAAATGTGCAGAGGTCTGGGTATGTGTGTTACAGTGTTGGAGGAGGACAGTAATGACTGGTATAGGATAGTGTGAGGTGCTGAAGGAAACATCAGTACAGAGAATGTATGTAACGCTGGAACGTGAAAAACTAATTTGAGGAATTTTGGGTGATATTCGTTAGGTCTTATACGACTAATCCAAATCCCCTGTCTTATAATATGATCTCTGAATACCTTATTGTGATACGTAGGCCAACTACGATGCTTCATATTAAGTGCTGTCACATATAATAGCATTTACTGTTACTCCCAGTCCCCGGAGGACTGGTTGTCCTCCCGGGGACACACAACTCAAATATTTTAATAATAATAATATCAACATCACCATCAAAACACTAATATTGTAATAATATATAAATTGTTGGAAATAACCAACAGTTTTATACATCTTTGTATTATATGCAACCTTTGTATTAACCACAAGGAGTTACTAAAATTACTAACTTGTAGATTTAATCATTATCATGATTTATTTACACATATTGCCAGCTTCTTCCTAGTCAGAGTAACGACGTGAGGAATGACCGGCAGTAACATGAATTCTCTCCACATTTAGTTGGATTTATAACAAGAGTCCAGTTTATCATTTCCTTTACTAAAAATAGTTACTTACTAATAAGTTTAATTTCGTAGTATACTACTACTTACTGGAACTCACTTATTTATTTGATATTAAACATTCTAGAGGAAATTACTTTAAAACCCTTAACATGCTACGGGTATAATATCCTTTAAACCCCACAGGCGCATGTAATTTTGAAAAAAAAAAAATTCTTCCTAATCTGTTAATTTGTGTTCATTGGTCACTGGAAAAATAATAAAAACAATCGTAAGTGGCATATATTGCCCGCTATAGGGCGGGGAAGTCTGGCAAAACATAGGCGCTGACTCAGCGTGCGTCCCAGGCGGTGTGTTGCTCGCCAGCTGTCAGGCCGGTGTTGCCACAAAGAGATAATTACCTAATTATTTCAATGTCTCTGATTGATTTTTCATAGTTTTTTTGCTATAATATTATTCAACAGTGCGTAGTTTTATATATTTATATAATAAAATGAGTGAATCATCGCTGTACTCAAAAATATGGTGTACATATTGTTGATTCAATTATGTTCATCAATCAATGAACAAATACTTTGTCGGTTATTACACTATAAGCACAGGTTATATATAAGTATCTGCATGTTTTGTTCACTATAACGAACCACTAAGTAGCTATAATGAGTCAAAAAGTAACGAGGAGTGACTGCCGTGTACCAGCCAGCCACTCACGCCCTCCCTCAAGTCATCTGACTCACCCACATTCTCCTCCCACAATACTGTTTTTGCTATAATTCACTATATACAGACGTTATATATAAGTATCTACATTTGTGTTCACCATAACGAACCACTAAGTTGGCAGTGCCAGTGGCAGCCCGCCACTGGCTGCCACTCCCTCCCTCCCTCCCTCCCTCACCTCACCTGACTTGCCACCATTCTCCACCCACCATACTGTTTTTGCTTTTATATACAGATGTTTTATATAAGTATTTACATGTTTTGTTCACCATAACTGTACATCTAAGCTTGTATGGTGAGTAAAGGCATAAAGACGTAGGACCTCACACAGTCAGCTGATGGCTGCCGCCCTCAAGGCCAGACGCACTAATATTTCTCCTCCAACAATACTGTGTGGTGTTATTACGCTATACACACACATTATATATAAATATCTACATGTTTTATTCACCATACTTGTACAAGTAAACTGGTATGGTGCCCAAAGACCATCGTGGTAACCAGTAAACAACACCGTCGTCTGCACGGTGGCGTCGTTCCCTCGCCAAAATGGCGGCTCGCAACCTTCTCTTGCTGTTTATACCCTCTATACACACTTTATATATAAGTATCTACATTGTGTTCACCATAGCGAACCACTAAGCTGGTATGGTGAGTACAGTCAATAAAAGGTGGCCACACACAGTCAAAAGACATCGCCACCACCCTCCCTCCCACAGCATTACTCCTCCCTCCATGGCGCACAGCGCTAAATATCACCACAATCCTGCTATTATCAGAACCCTGGTCAGTTTTATCAGTCAGGGGTCTTCTGTAATAATATCATCGCTACATAATAGCACGAACGAGTATATTTTGGCATTTTTAGGCGATGCTGTGGTCACAAGCTGAACAGCAGTGCTGTTAGCTCATGCTGCGTGCGTCAGGCTTGGTTGCTCACTCAATACTGAGGCCAATAATGCCCGGGAGTTTGGCCCACGATTTTTAAAAAAAATGGCGTCTGTTTACAAGAGCCCTGATGAAGGTGTGGTAAACCCTATTTATCCGCGGGCCGTTTAAATCTTGCGTAGTACTCCAACATGTAATATGACGTGA
Organism: Procambarus clarkii; assembly: GCF_040958095.1. NCBI lineage: Eukaryota > Metazoa > Arthropoda > Malacostraca > Decapoda > Cambaridae > Procambarus > Procambarus clarkii. Next base: position 30,152,296 of record NC_091158.1, read on the forward strand.
TGCGCAGTTGACTGGAACAACTTCCAACACGTTATATGACGTGATGCGCACTTTAAGGGTTAATGTAAATGATTTTACTTTAATTTCCTCGATTAGTTGCACAACTTTAATAAGCCACTTTATGTTACGAGAAATTCTATTTTATCACAAAAGAATTCAATGTGATATTAATACTCGTCACTACTTCTTCCTTCCTTAGCCAATTGCGATATATACATATCCATTTACGCTCGAGATGTCTATCAAGAGCCGCGCATGCGCAATAAGGAAGAGGAGGAAGACGGGAGAGCATCACTAGACACAAGAGAACGAGAGAGCACGACGCGGACACCATTGACAGCATGTAGCAGAACTACGTTTTGATCCCATTTATTTCGCTCCAACGACCAGTAGAGCGGTGCCACGTTATCTGGCACAATAGCCGTGTCCCAGACTAGCATATGAGCAATTCCAAAGTCAACGCCATTCAAGAAGCAGCTGGAGGACGAAGAATTGCTCAAGTCTCCACATCAACGGACACGCGGCTTGGCAGCTAGGTTCACCTTTTTGTTATTATGTGGCCACAATTAACATTTAGGCTAGTTGTCGTTAGGCCGTAGAACAAATAATACAATTCCGTACGTGTCTTAAGTAAATTTACCATCTAAATAGATGATTAATTTCATTATTTTCTCAAAAGAGAATTAACAGTGCTTGAATATAAATTGCACCGATATTGGCTGAAATTTCCTACAGTTATCCTCATTATTTAGGATGTATTTGTAGTTACTTATTATGTAGAAGATTTCTACAATGTAATTGCCTTTCAGTACCAAGGCGACGTCAATCGAGGTGTTAGGCTTCCGCACCATCCCGTGCAATAATTTGCCCTATGCAACACGTCGTCGGTGGAGCATAGGAACGGATTACACCTCACTAGATTTACAGCTAAGCTGCCCCTTTTTTATCTGTAGAAATAACTCTGTAGTTACAGTAGTGATCTCTCAAAGAGATCAATCACACTAACCCATTGATTGCTGATGCTGTTCAACATTTCAGTAGTATATTGTAGAGCATTTACCTCCAATTAATATTATATAATCAACCTTATTTACTTTCATATTTTATTTATTCTGGTGAAGAACCAGCACCAGAATAATGCTAGCGATGTATTAATCTTTTAGCATGTAACCCCCCAATTTTGTGTAGGTTAATTTGACTCCATTTATATAAGAAATACAGTTTCACTAAGATCCATAGGACACTAGTTCTTGGGATCAGTTTTTCCATTGTCTTATTTTGTTTTCCACTTTTTCTCAAAAAATGGTGGTCCTTCATAGCTATCGAAGTATATATTTAATTATTAGTTATTGGAGTCAGGTTTTCCCCAACTAAATTTTGGTCCTTCGAACCTAGATACATGTACCATAAATCATTTAGGGTCCAGTATATTCACCCAAATTACTGGCCCCACATAATTAACTATTTACTAACACCAACTAGTGTGTTAAGATTATTAGGCTATTTACCAGTATATTTCATTATTTACGGCTGTCAGCAGACTACCCATATTACAGCCTAAAACTCATTAATTATTATCAACATTTTATTAATACTTTATGTATAAAGTAGCCTTAGTGTTATATATTTAAAAATTTTCACTTGTATTTCTAAGCACAAACAAAAAATCCCAAAAACATAGCACTATATATCTATATTACTGCTCCATTGCATATATGCCAACCTTTGATGAAGTAGGATATTTAGACTGTAATTGTACTAATGTTTGTACAAATGCAGCCTAAACCATTTAGTCATTCCTAGGTAGGAATTATTTAGCGAGTACTGTACTAGACAGTACTGGTGTACATACATATTATTTAGATTGTCCTGACCCTGATTTGGGGTGGGATCGCCAAAACCCTTTTTGTGCTTTTAACATATTATTCGTGTATTATATTTTGAGTACTGCCGAATGTTCACTGTTGTATCGAATGGTGATAATTGATGAGCTAGCCGGACGAAAATCCAATAGTGGCATTCGAGTACTACTCAAAATATTAGCTATCCATTGTTAGGTAGGTAAATTAATCTCTAAACGAGGTAGTATAGTCTATTCAAATACATTAGGCTATTATATTGATATTGAGCTCCATTGAATGAGCCAATATCCCAGTTACATCAGTAACAACTATTTACTATCAGACCAGCCCTTACCCAGCAAGATGGAAGTGGCTGACAAAATGAAAAAGACCCTTATTGGTCTGAAAGGTCACTTGACCCGACAGATTACCAAGTGTCAAAATCTGTCACAACAGTCACCTGTTGACTACATTGAATTAGAAGACCTACTTCAAGTTGCTGAAGGTAAAGCATATTAAGCAACATATGATTCTGTACTTGACAGAACTTTACCAAACCTCAATAGGTGAAACTGAACTGGAGGACATTGTAAATGATTTAGCCCAGTACGAAGATGATGTACAGGTTAAACTTCAACCATTTAAAAAGCAAATTGCTAAAAACAAATTAATAACAGCCTCAACTGCACATCCAGATCCTGATGTCAAATTACCTCAGATCAATATACCCACATTCTCTGGTAACGAGAATGAGAGTTGTGATGATTTCTGGTGTAAATTCGTGGATGCAGTAGACTCTAAAACTAACATCCCTAAAACAACCAAGTTCACTTATTTACAAGGCTTGTTACGAAATGAAGCCTTGAAGGTAATCTCTAACATAACACTGACCAGTGATGGTGACGACCTAGCTGTTCAATTGCTTAAGAGCAACAATGATACAAGGAAAGAACTATTACTATCTTAGTCCAAAAATTGCTGAATTTACCATCTGCTAATAATTCTACAGATTCTCTCCAAACTTTCAGACTAGAGTTAGAATCTTTACTCAAGGCCTTAAGCCTTAAAGTCCAAATTCAGACTGCTGAATGGATGACAAAAGTAGTTGTAAGGCGCAAATTTCCAAGAGAAACTTTAGATAAATTGTGTACTATGTACAATAAACCTCTCTGACCATGAATGAAATTACAGAAGGTTTACATACCCTAGTCGAAAGACAAAGAGCCAACCAAGATGGGAAGAGTGTTACAAACTTCTCTACTAACTCTCATCATAAACCCCAACGTACTGCAACTACTGTAGTAAATCCAGATTTCAATAAATCATCTCTGAAATGGAAATCTGGAAATGTAGGTACATACACAGGTACAAACCCTATAAACCCTGTAGTGAGCACCACACCTACGACTTATCCTACAGTGAAAAGGTGTTTGTTCTGCAATAATGAACATCTTACTTATAAGTGTAGTACTTATCCAGACTATAACACCCGAATTCATCGTTTGCAAGTATTACACAGATGCACAAGGTGCACGGGTCCTCATGACCCCAATAGCTGTACGGTCTCCTTACGTATGTGCAACAAGTGCCACAAGGGTAGACACCATTATTCCTTGTGTGGTAGTGATCAATCAAGATCAACCAATCCTCATAAGAAGACTACAAATTCTACTTCTGTACAGTATTACAAGGTGCATCAAGACATAAGTGTACTTGCAACAGAGTCGAATAACACAACTACGTTACCAACAGCTCAATTAAAATTAATTACCAAGGTATCTAGAATTTCTACTCGTGGTCTCTTTGACCAAGGTTCGCAAAAACCTTTATTTCTCAACAGCTAGTTGATCAGTTGATACTGAAGCCTATTGCTCGAGTGAATTTGAATATCTCTGGATTCCTAACCAATAGTGGACCTCGTGACTACCAGGTTGTTAATGTCTTGGTACATTTAGGAGGCTGCACCAGTCCAATTCAAGCCATAGTCGTTGACAAGATCCCCTCAGATTTACATGTTACAGGTCTTGCTCAAACAGTCAAATTTCTTAAACGCGGCGGTATTAGGCTAGCAGATCATAAAATATATACAGACTGTCTCAACGATGTAGGTATTCTCATTGGAGCTGACTTTTATTATAGATTTATTACTGGATGCACCAGGCAATGAGGTGTAAACTTGTTACTGTCAGCTGGGGTAAACTACTCACAGGACCGGTGTTGATCCAACAACATTCTAAATCTACTAGTAATCAATCAACTAATTCAATAGTGGCGTGACTAGGCCTAGAGCAGTCACCACTACATGACAGAGACGAAACTGAGGATGATGAGTCCAATCCCCCTGTTAACAAATTATGGGATTTGGACACCTTAGGCATAGTCCCTAATCAACCCAGTCCAGATGACACATGTACGTATCAACAATATCTTGATACTGTGATTTTCCAAGATAATCAATATTGGGTGAGACTCCCGTGGAAGCTGAACCACCCACAGCTTCCAGTAAATTATTTCATGGCCTCAACCCAATTAAATTCTCAATTAGTTAGGCTACGGAAGCAACCAGATAAATTGCAACTGTATCATGCTTTAATACAGCAACAACTTGCTAACAAATTTATAGAAGTTGTTGAAGAAGACAACCATAAGACAAGCCATTATTTGCCACATCATGCTGTCCTGAAAGATTCAGTTACAACACCAATCAGGGTTGTATTTAATTGTAGTGCCAAATTAAAGGCAGACAGTGTGTCATTAAATGATTGTCTACAAACTGGACCTAGCCTAACCCAGACTACAAGATATCTAATTACGATTTCGCTCTGGTGTTTTCGCCTATACGGCAGACATTAGTAAGGCCTTTTTAATAAGAGTAGGCTTACAAGAGACGGATCGTGATTTTACTAAATTTCTCTGGGTTAAAGATCCACAGGATCCTAATAGCGTAATCATTACTTATAGATTTGCCTCAGTACTGTTCGGAGCGACATCTTCACCATTCTTACTCCAGGCTACTCTGGATACACATCTTAAGAAGTCTAATAGCCCCTACAAGACTGAGATTAGCAACAATTTATACGTTGACAATTTTCAAGGAACCACTAATGATGAGAATAAACTAGTGGAAATCTACCACGAGGCTAATCGTGAACTGTTGGGAGCTAACATGCTCCTACAGTCGTGGGCCTCCAATAATAAAAAACTCAACCAAATATTCGAGGAAGAATTCCCTGATTATAAGGTACCTCACAAATTGAAAGTCTTAGGCATGGAGTGGAATACTTCCACAGACAAATTGAATATCATGTCAGTGGATTTCAATCATTCACCTCTAACCACGAGAAAACTACTCTCCCATGTCAGCAAGCCATTTGACCCTTTAGGCCTACTCAGTCCTATTCTAATTAAGGGTAAACTCCTTATGCAGGAGTGCTGGCAAAGGAATTTGAGGTGGGATGAAACGTTGCAGAAGGATCTCCAAGAAAAATGGCAGCATTTGATTTCTGATTACAACAAACTTAGTATTCTACAGTTTCCCCGAAATACCTTAGGACTAAATTTACCCACAAATTTACATGTATTCTGCGATGCTTCAGGCAAAGCGTATGGCTCAGTAGCTTATCTAGTTAATACTCAACAATCATTTTTGCTTACATCTAAGGCAAGGGTAGCCCTGATTAAAAGGAGGTCACTACCCCAAATGGAATTATCTGTCTTATTAGTAGGTGTAAGACTGGCTCATTGCCTGATCAAAACCCTCAGTAATGTTCACCTTGGTGAAATAGTAGTGTGGTCAGACAATGAGGCAGTATTGCAGTGGGTAAAAAACGACAACAACAAAACTCCCTATGTCAGCAATCGAGTAAGGGAAATTCGAGAATTGTCTGTTGGTTATAAATTAAGACATGTCCCAACCAAGGACAATCCAGCTGACAATTTATCCAGAGGTTTGACTTTAAAGCAATTAGTTAAAACCGAGATGTGGTTTAATGGACCCCAATGGCTAGTTAGTGGCCAGTGGCCCCAACAGAAGCCGCAAGTCATTGTGACCAATATCACTACCCCTGTTGTGGATCCAGTACCCCTTCAAATTTTAGCTATCAATCCTCATCGTTACTCCAATTTAAGTAAATTACTAAGAGTTACAGAAATGGTATTTGATTTCATCAACAAGATGGGGATCAAGTATCGATTTCCTAGTTCCATCAAATATTGGGTCAAACAAGCTCAACAAGAGACTTATGAGAAGGAATATGAACATCTCCCAGAAAGGTTGAGTAAGTCTCTGGGTATCTGGCTTGACTCAGACAACTATAACATTTTGAGATGCGGCGGACGTCTGCTTCACGCAGAAATAAATTTAGATACGAAGAATCCTATACTTCTTCCACGTCACCACTTCATTACTAAACTCATAGTTTTACATTACCATGAGCATAATACATTGCATGGTGGAGTATTAGATACTCTTACTGAAATCAGACAACGTTTTTGGCTTCCCCAAGGTCGCCAAACTGTCAAATCTTTAATCAAGTCTTGTGTAATCTGCAAGAGATATGATGCTCGAGTGTGTCCTTATCCAGGTCCACCGCCCCTACCTAAGGAGCGAGTCGTCCACCTTCGTCCCTTTGAAACCACAGGTGTCGACTATACCGGAGCACTAATTTTAACAGGCACACCGGACAAGATTCCAGTGAAAACCTACATTTGCCTTTTCACGTGTGCTACCACACGCGGAGTACATTTAGAAGTCACTTCTGACATGAGTGCAGAAGCCTTTCTGCAAGCCTTTCGCAGATTTGCTGCACGAAGATCTTGCCCAAAATTAATGATCTCAGATAATGGATCTAACTTCGTGGCAGGAGAAGCTTGCTTACAAGAAATATGGAACCATCCAGAAGTACACTCTGTGCTCAAACAGAGACAATGCTATTGGAAATTTATTCCTCCAAGAGCACCATGGCACGGCGGTTTCTACGAAAGAATGGTGGGAACTGTTACGAAATGCCTAAGAAAAACCTTACACCGGCAGAAAATTAATCTCACAGAGTTACAGACCCTTGTCGTGGAAATTGAAGCACGAGTCAACAACAGACCTCTAACCGACTTAACAGAAGATTTCTCCCAAAGAGAACCCCTAAGCCCTTCTCATTTGATTCATGGTGGTCTTCTGAGCCCTCTAATATCTCTAGGAGACGAGGATCCAGCTGACCCTTCGTGTGTCAAAGTAAGTGACTTGGTGGAGAGTTATAAACACCTTTCAAGAGTAATAGAGAAATGGAATGAGGTCTGGACAGGTGAATATTTAACTGCTTTAAGAGAATATCATTATGGAGCTGCAAGCCCATGCAATAAAGTTTAACTTAAACCAGGTGATCTTGTCCTAGTAGACAGTGATGGACCCAGGTCAGATTGGCCTATAGGTAAAATTGTTGACATCCATCCTGACCGCCATGGTGTATTACGAATTGTTAAAGTTCAGTGTCGAGGCACTACTACCTTGAAAGCACTAGAGAAATTAGTACCTTTAGAGTTAGTAGAACACGAGTGTTCTACAGATATACCTGTAACCCAAATTTCAAAGAGCAATGCTTCTACTCAACTGAGCACAAGACCATCAAGAGTCGCTGCTCAGAACTGCAAACAGAAACTTAAACAATATTTTGATTCTATTCAAGAGTAGATAACTTATCATTTAAACTTGAGGTGACCACGCTGATGCAGTGATGAGTTGATGTCCAGTAATTAGTTACGAGTCATAATGACCCTGGACAGTAGCCTCACTGTATTGATGGGATCTCCTTAATTTTAAATGATTCAGTTATTCATAATTTATTTTTTATTAATATCCTTCTGTTTCTTACAAAGGAATTATTCAATAATTTTCATTGTTTATTTACGTCCCAATGTTGACTTAGAGTCATCTACCACAGATTAGAGACATTTGTTAGGTGCGTACTAACCTACTAACCCATGAATATAACTTCAGGATAGAGAATCAGGTGTACGTTAGTACTAATACCTGAACTACGACCCGAGTTTTCTCTCCCCGGAGTTATGTTGGAAATAACCAACAGTTTTATACATCTTTGTATTTTATGCAACCTTTGTATTAACCACAAGTAGTTACTAAAATTACTAACTTCTAGATTTAATCATTATCATGATTTATTTACACATATTGCCAGCTTCTTCCTAGTCAGATAACGACGTGAGGAATGACCGGCAGTAACATGAATTCTCTCCACATTTAGTTGGATTTATAACAAGAGTCCAGTTTATCATTTCCTTTACTAAAAATAGTTACTTACTAATAAGTTTAATTTCGTAGTATACTACTACTTACTGGAACTCCCTTATTTATTTGATATTAAACATTCTAGAGGAAATTACTTTAATGTAAATGATTTTACTTTAATTTCCTCGATTAGTTGCACAACTTTAATAAGCCACTTAATGTTACGAGAAATTCTATTTTATCACAGAAGAATTCAATATGATATTAATACTCATCATTACTTCTTCCTTCCTTAGCCAATTGCGATATATACATATCCATTTACGCTCGAGATGTCTATCAAGAGCCGCGCATGCGCAATAAGGAAGAGGAGGAAGACGAGAGAACGAGAGAGCACGACGCGGACACCATTGACAGCGTGTAGCAGAGCTACGTTTTGATCCCATTTATTTCGCTCCAACGACCATGTTATCTGGCACAATAGCCGTGTCCCAGACTAGCATATGAGCAATTCCAAAGTCAACGCCTTTCAAGAAGCAGCTGGAGGACGAAGAATTGCTCAAGTCTCCACATCAATGGACACGCGGCTCGGCAGCTAGGTTCACCTTTTTGTTATTATGTGGCCACAATTAACATTTAGGCTAGTTGTCGTTAGGCCGTAGAACAAATAATACAATCCCGTATGTGTCTTAAGTAAATTTACCATCTAAATAGATGATTAATTTCATTATTTTCTCCAAAGAGAATTAACAGTGCTTGAATATAAATTGCACAGGTATTGGCTGAAACTTCCTAGTTATCCTCATAATTTTGGATGTATTTGTAGTTACTTATTATGTAGAAGATTTCTACAATGTAATTGCCTTTCAGTACCAAGGCGACGTCAACCGAGGTGCTAGGCTTCCCCACTGTCCCGTTTAACAATTTACCCTATGCAACACGTCGTCGGTGGAGCGTAGCAACTGATTACACCTCACTAGATTTACAGCTAAGCTGTCCCTTTTTTATCTGTAGAAATAACTCTGGAGTTACAGTAGTGATCTCTCAAAGAGATCAATCACACTAACCCATTGATTACTGATGCTATTCAACATTTCAGTAGTATATTGTAGAGCATTTACCTCCAATTAATATTATATAATCAACCTTATTTACTTTCATATTTTATTTATTCTGGTGAAGAACCAGCACCAGAATAATGCTAGCGATGTATTAATCTTTTAGCATGTAACCCCCCAATTTTGTGTAGGTTAATTTGACTCCATTTATATAAGAAATACAGTTTCACTAAGATCCATAGGACACTAGTTCTTGGGATCAGTTTTTCCATTGTCTTATTTTGTTTTCCACTTTTTCTCAAAAAATGGTGGTCCTTCATAGCTATCGAAGTATATATTTAATTATTAGTTATTGGAGTCAGGTTTTCCCCAACATAAATTGGTTTTAATGTTGTAATAATATATTATATATATATTATTACAATAAAATTATAATTATATATTATTACAATATTAATATTATGATGGTGATGATGATATTATTATTATTATAATATATTAGTTATGTGTTGAAATGTGTGGTAATCCACATAGGACTTGCAGTCCTCCTTCGTGGGGTTGTATAGGGTCCTCAATGAGGCTACCAGCCTGCTACAGGAGTAGTTCCAGGGAGCGGTCCTTCAGGTCTTCGTCCTCGTCCTCATACATGAACCCCGTGCCTGAAGCGCCTTACAAACACCTGCTCTGGGTAGATGGGACTCGACAGCCTATGAAGGCAGCTCATCAAAGGGTGAAGGAAAACCCTGACTTCTAACCTCCGCTGCCTCGCGACTGTACCCACTTTTAGAAAAAGCTTTAGAAGTCAACCTCGAAGAAAGATCAGGAGTTGGAACCCCTAAGGCAGTTCGTTGTTGACTTCAACCTCGTTCTGACACCTCCTGAGACGACGCTGGAACCAAACATATTGGCATTTGCCTTTCCATTGGAAACTTTCAGTAACTTGGCGCTGGGGGGGGGGGGAGACCTGCTGCATGGGTAACAGATTCTCCTCCATATCGACCTACCCTGGCGTTACGCCTTGGAGAGAACACTCCAGCCTCAACAACCAGAGTGCAACTCCATAGTCTGCTGAGACTGCAGGATTCCTACTACTACTACTACATATAATACATGAGTAGTAGTCCACGCCTTCGAGTAATTATAACCCAACAAAGACCCATAGGCAAATAATGTCTCTGCAGAGTTATACAAGAATATAAAGCAGTGAAGGATTCAAAATGTGGATTCTATTTTGAAGAAAAAATATAGATCACTAGCACTGAACTATTGTCCACCTAAATTCATTTCTTTACTGGGACATTATTACTTAAATTGATAATGTTTTAAATGACACAGTCGTGCATATATCATCTTTGAAAACCGTTGGTTAATGAGGATTCAAAACAGGGTTTCAATATGTGGCACTGGTCTTTACCAAATTACATCTTATTAATTTCCAGTGTATTTCAAATTGTTGATAGCTAACAATGACAACTTTCTACTCCTTGACTTTAGCAAAGCTTTTGATGCTACGTCTTGGAAGAAACTCATTAGAACGTTAGAGGCTCATGAAATTGTGATGGTGGGGGGGCGGTCAAGATGGATTATTTCAAAGAAAGCAGAGTTAATATCAAAGGAGTTAAGTCCCAGTAACCCTTAATGACCTTTATATTTGTAAACGATATAGGCAGGGGATGGAATATTAAAATTATAAATTTTGCAGACGAGTAATATGTAATGCACAATTATACGACATCAGGTAAATAACACCCAAATATTTCCAGAAGGGTTCGCAAAAAGTCAGGGTTGGAAAGACTTCATATTTTTATGAGTCTACTCTGAGTTTACTTTTATGTCGGGCTAGATTCGGGACAAAATAAATTCTTGCAGGTGGTCAGGAAGCTCTTGTTCCTTCCTGGCACACTTTTCTTTCCCTGTTTTCCTGAGTTTACACAGTTCTAGCAAGATAAAACAGACAAGACACAATGACCAGCTTACCTCTCTCTTCCCCAGGTCGTTGGACATACCTACAACATCCTGGATGTTACTAGCAACATTTACCTTGTGTTCCTTGACCCACACTGCCCAGGCTGCCCCAGCACCGCCCGTCCCAACCGCCCTCTGACCGCCCTCTCGCCACCCCGGCTATAACACAGGTGACGACGACTCCGTAACCATGATAGAACAGAGATTTCCTAAATATTTCTTCCCAAAAAGCGGTGCCAGAGATTTGTCCCTCATCAACGAGAAGGCCGCCACGAGTGGCTACGGCGACAGGAACTTCTTGAGGTAAGTAGTAAAGGTGCGAGTGAAAGAGACATGTTGAGGACGGGGTGAGAGAATTTAGATGAAGTTAAAGATTACTCAAGAGAGATAGAGAGAGAGGAAACTGATGTTAGGTATTATAGTGTAAACAATTTAAGATAATGAATGAAAAGAGGAACTTAGTTTTAATATGAAGATTAATTTAAGATAGAGATGGGAAAGTTGCTATAGAGGTTAATAGGAAACAACGAAGAAAGTTTAAATAAGACCTAAATATATTATTAGAAATATTTCAAAAGCACAAGCAAAATTATTTGTATATTATTCTTTATAAAATGAATTCAGCAAAAAATGGAGTCAAAGTATTTCTGTTTAGTTCAACATCTTGAAAAGAACAGCAATAATATTAAATAAAGCCCCTATATACAACAATTAAAAACATGTGTTTATAACTCTTAATTCATGGTAATCACGTTTCATCACTAATTCAGCATTTTAAAATTTTAAAAATCAAATCGTTATCCTAACATATTAACATTATTTATATATTCTAAGAGTCAGAATATTTTGATCCATTCTTCATTATTAATAAAACATACAAGCGAAATAATATTTATATAAGAAAATTCATATCTGAATTTTCTCAGCAAGTAACCCTATCGCCACAATAAACCTGATCATTTGAATGCTGAACATTAACATATAAAGACAATCTTTATCTGTGTTCCAGAGATTGCAAACATTGTGAGCCATTCTCATGCATGTCATCAGATTTATACAAGAGAATTGTCTAAAATATTGCCAATGTTTAGAACAGTTCTGTGGTGTCTCTCAGACCATGTGCGAATGACGAGTCTGAAGTGAGCCAAGTATTACGAAGTGCAACAGAGATAATGTACTGTCATCTTGAATTGCGAGAGAAAGAAGTTTGGGCAGAGCGGGAAAGGGCTTCATGCAACTTGCCCCTGGGCTCCTTCTCTTGGCACTCATTATAGAATGAAACTTATTATAGAAGCTCATTATACTCATTATATAATGAAATGTAAACAAACAATAATATTATACCAGGAAATCTCTTGGGACATAACCAATCATAGATTAGAAAACTGCTTAGATTCTGTGACAAATTTTCACTCAACCAGCAGATATCAGAGCCAACAAGAAGTGAAAATATTCTCGATCTGGTCTTCACAAACAATGAAGACATAATCATGGACATTACGATCTCAGATACCACATACTCAGATCAGAAGCTCATTGAAGTGCAAATTACAATCAGTACTCAGAATGGACCTAAAACAATGATCAAACGAGAGGGGATACTCAGTAAGTTCAATTTTAACAATAAAAGGATAGACTATGAGAAAATAAACAGGGAACTTACAAACATTCCATGAGAAACTGTTCTAGGTAATAAAAGACCTACTGAAGGAATAGAAAAACTGACTTCGGAAGCGTATCAAGTCTGTCTGAAACTTGTTCCTTTGAAAAAAGCCAGAAAGAGGTCCAACGAAGAACGAGAACGAAGGCGTCACAATAAAAGAAGGAGAAAAAAACGGAAATGCTTAAGCAAACACGACTTTCCCATTAAAGAAGGAATAATTTAAATAGGAAGATTGAAGAAATCTAGTGGAAATTGAAACACTCCTATCAGACTGAAGAGTGGCAGTTAGGACAGAAAGCAATTCAGGAAATAAAGAAAATTCCAAAATACTTCTTCACATATGTAAAATTAAAGGCAAAAACCACTGCCAATATTGGACCAATTCGTACGAGTGAAGGTTCATACACGGAGGATGACAAATAAATTAGTGAAATCCTAAAAAAGTAGTATGAGGACATGTTTAGCACTCCAATAAACAACATGAAAGTGGAAGATCCAGACAATTTCTTTATGTATGATATCCAAACCCCTGTAAATATAACTAATATGAACACGAGCATACTCGATTGTGAAAGAGAAATTGAAAACATGCCCATGCACTCAGCTCCGGGTTCAGAATCATGGAATTCAATATTTATAAAGAAATGCAAGGTGTTGGTAGCACAGGCACTCAGTATAGTGGAGGAAGAGCTTAGACACGGGGGAAATACGAGATGCACTAAAAGTAACATAGTCCCTCTACACAAGGGTAATACTGCCACCCATAGCAAAGCATTGCCACCCATAGCACAGGGTAATATTGCCACCATTGGCATAGCAAAGCAAACAAAGTAATACTCTTGGCCTCCCATAGCAAAGCATTGTTAAAGAATAATAGACCAGTTGCACTAACGTCCCACATAATAAAAGTATTTGAGAGAGTGATTAGGAGTTAGGTCACCAGTTTCATGGAGACCAATGACCTTCACATTACAGGCCAACATGAATTTCGAGCGGGAAAATCGTGCCTCTCACAGCTACTTGACCATTACGAGGTCAAGTAGCACTGAGAGGCATTGTCACAGAGGCATTAGAAGGATACCTGGTTGATACCTGGTTGATGGGGTTCTGGGAGTTCTTCTACTCCCCAAGCCCGGCCCGAGGCCAGGCTCGACTTGTGAGAGTTTGGTCCACCAGGCTGTTGCTTGGAGCGGCCCGCAGGCCCACATACCCACCACAGCCCGGTTGGTCCGGCACTCCTTGGAGGAATAAATCTAGTTTCCTCTTGAAAATGTCCACGGTTGTTCCGGCAATATTTCTTATGCTTGCTGGGAGGACGTTGAACAACCGCGGACCTCTGATGTTTATACAGTGTTCTCTGATTGTGCCTATGGCACCTCTGCTCTTCATTGGTTCTATTCTACATTTTCTTCCATGTCGTTCACTCCAGTACGTTGTTATTTTACTGTGTAGATTTGGTACTTGGCCCTCCAGTATCTTCCAGGTGTATATTATTTGATATCTCTCTCGTCTTCTTTCTAGTGAGTACATTTGGAGGGCTTTGAGACGATCCCAATAATTTAGGTGCTTTATTGCGTCTATGCGTGCCGTATATGTTCTCTGTATTCCCTCTATTTCAGCAATCTCTCCTGCTTTGAAGGGGGAAGTGAGTACTGAGCAGTACTCAAGACGGGACAACACTTGCATTGTGATGGGATCCCTGGATTTGAAAGTTCTCGTAATCCATCCTATCATTTTTCTGGCTGTCGCAATATTTGCTTGGTTATGCTCCTTAAACGTTAGGTCGTCCGACATTATTATTCCCAAATCCTTTAAATGCTGTTTTCCTACTATGGGTACATTTGATTGTGTTTTGTATTCTGTATTATGTTTAAGGTCCTCATTTTTACCGTACCTGAGTACCTGGAATTTATCACTGTTAAACATCATGTTATTTTCTGATGCCCAGTCGAAAACTTTATTAATATCAGCTTGAAGTTTTTCAATGTCCTCAGCCGAGGTAATTTTCATACTGATTTTTGTGTCATCTGCAAAGGATGATACGAAGCTGTGTCTTGTATTTTTGTCTATATCTGATATGAGAATAAGGAAAAGCAGTGGTGCAAGGACTGTACCCTGAGGTACAGAGCTTTTCACTGCACTTGGACTAGATTTTATATGGTTGACAGTTACTCGCTGAGTCCTGTTTGACAGAAAACTGAGTATCCAGCGTCCTACTTTACCGGTTATTCCCATTGACTTCATTTTGTGTGCTATCACGCCATGGTCACATTTATCGAAGGCCTTTGCGAAGTCCGTGTATATCACATCAGCATTCTGTTTCTCTTCTAATGCCTCAGTGACTTTGTCGTAGTGCTCAAGTAGCTGTGAGAGGCACGATCTTCCCGCTCGAAATCCATGTTGGCCTGGGTTATGAAGGTCATTGGTCTCCATGAAATTGGTGACCTGACTCCTAATCACTCTCTCAAATACTTTTATGATGTGCGATGTTAGTGCAACTGGTCTATAATTTTTTGCCAATGCTTTGCTCCCTCCCTTGTGTAGAGGGGCTATGTCTGCTACTTTAAGTGCATCTGGTATCTCCCCCGTGTCCAAGCTCTTCCTCCACACTATACTGAGTGCCTGTGCTACCGGCACTTTGCATTTCTTTATAAATATTGAATTCCATGAGTCTGGACCTGGGGCCGAGTGCATGGGCATGTTTTCAATTTCTTTTTCAAAATTTAGTGCGCTCGTGTTTATATCAGTTATATTTACCGGGGTTTGAATATCCCGCATAAAGAAAATGTCTGGATCTTCCACCTTCATGTTGTTTATTGGAGTGCTAAACATGTCCTCATACTGTTTTTTTAGGATTTCACTAATTTCTTTGTCATCCTCCGTGTATGAACCTTCACTTGTACGAATAGGTCCAATACTGGCAGTGGTTTTTGCTTTTGATTTCGCATATGAGAAGAAATATTTTGGATTTTTCTTTATTTCCTGAATTGCTTTCTGTTCTAACTGCCTTTCTTCAGTTTCATATGAGTGTTTCAATTTCCGCTCGATTTCTTCAATCTCCCTATTTAAATTATTCCTTCTTTGGCGGGAAATTCGTGTCTGCATAAGCAGTTCCGTTATTTTTTTCCTGCGTTTATAGTGTCGTCTGCGTTCTCTTTCTACGTTAGATCTCTTTCTAGCTTTCCTCAAAGGAACATGTTTCAGACAGACTTGATACGCTTCTGAAGTAAGTTTTTCTATTCCTTCTGTAGGACTTGTATTATTTAGAACAGTTCCCCATGGAATGTTTGTAAGTTCCCTGTTTATTATCTCCCAGTCTATCCTTTTATTATTAAAATTAAATTTACTGAATAGCCCCTCTCGCTTTATCAACGTTTTAGGTCTATTCTGAGTATTGATGGTCGTTTGCACTTCAATGAGTTTGTGATCTGAGTATGTGGTATCTGATATCGTAATGTCTCTGATAATGTCTTCATTGTTCGTAAAGACCAGATCTAGAATATTTTCATTTCTCGTTGGCTCCGATATCTGCTGATTGAGTGAAAATTTGTCACAGAATCTAAGTAGTTCTCTAATCTGTGGTTGGTTAGGTCCTGATAGATTTCCTGGTATAATATTATTGTTTGCTATTTTCCACCTGAGACTAGGCAAGTTGAAGTCACCTAGGAAAATAATATCAGGTATCGGGTTCTCCAAATTATCAAGGCTATTCTCTATTTTGCTTATATGTTCTGTGAATTCCTCAGCCGTTGCATCTGGCGGTTTGTATATTAGTATAATCACTAAATTTATTTTCTCTATTTTTAATCCCTGTACCTCTACCACCTCATTTGTAACGTTTAGGAGCTCCGAGCATACAAGGTCTTCCCTAATATACAGACCCACTCCTCCATGTGACCTAATTTTCCTATCACACCTGTATAGGTTATATCCTGGAATCCAGATCTCACTGTCCAACAATTCCCCTGCATGGGTTTCTGTGAAAGCTCCAAATACTGCATTTGACTCCTTGAGGAGGCCATTTATGAACTGTACTTTGTTGTTTGTTCTTGTTTTCAGTATTTGTATGTTGGCAAAGATGAATGAGGTTACTCTATTAGTGATAGTTTGAATGGGAGACTTTTTCGGCACATCCATTAATCGTGGACATAATGAGTTTGTTCTGACCAGTACTGATTGTTGTAGGGCAGTTTTCTGTCGTAGTTGTAGTTCCCTTTCGGTGGGTAATTGTATCTGTAATTCTGGAATGCCAGTGGATCTGGCATCCAGTTCCATACACTCTCCATGCTGCTCCTTTTGAATTCTCTGCCGGTCTGGTATAAAAAATTTATAGAGTTTCCTCCAAATTCATTATCCTGCTTGCCACTCTTTATGTAGCGTTCCGTGCCTTTCACGTGAAAGTGTGGGCAGCTAAGGTCATAGCATTTTCTGTCCTCCAGTGAGGTTTGGCACATGTCAGGATGGAAAAACCTACATATTGATCCAAATCGACACTCACCTTTCCTAAGCATATTTAAACATTTTTTGGGATGTTGGTAACTGCATTCTAATCCTTTCTTATTACCAGCATATCTATGTCTGCATATGCCCTTTGCATAAAATTTGCATAAGTCTGTCCTTCTGTTCTGAATTGCTCTATCGAGAA
Organism: Procambarus clarkii; assembly: GCF_040958095.1. NCBI lineage: Eukaryota > Metazoa > Arthropoda > Malacostraca > Decapoda > Cambaridae > Procambarus > Procambarus clarkii. Next base: position 30,169,706 of record NC_091158.1, read on the forward strand.
CCGTCGTGGTGTCTGTACCTATCGAGCTGTCAGGTACACTTTCTAGTTTACTGTCATCTACATCCTGGCCTACTGAGTCAGAGTTTACAACTTCCTGAGTTTCAGCCTCAGTTTCATCCCTGACTATAGCCTCCGCCCCTTGTATATTAGAATTGTTGTTCCTTTCCCACTCCTTCTGGATGGCTGGTAGGCTTCCAATGAATGATGTTTTCCGTTCATGCGTCATGTTATCTAGAAGGTTTTTTAGGATATTCCAAGCTGGCAGGTCATTTTTACACACCCAGAGCAAGTGGCCAGCTCTCAGTGCCGTAGTGTTACTCACTCCTGTACAAGCTGAATGGAATCTAGTCTTACAGATATAACATTCAATTCCCGTTACCTTCGTCTTTAAGAAGTTGTTACAGTGGCCACAAATTTGTTTATTTACTCCCATATTGCCTTGTTTTGTTGTATATATCTATATATTTATAATATTATATGTATATTGTATATTTGTAACAATATATATGTATATATATTTATATGTTTAATATTATAATATTATATGTATATCGTATATTTGTAATATTATGTGTGTTATTTTGTTCAAACTTTATGGCAGGTACTTAGCGTAGGTAGCGAGGCTGGTCCCCCGGTCAGTACAGGTGACCTCTTGTGGCCCAGGTTGATGTCACCAGTTTCCAGTTACCCGATTTATAACCACTGATGCCGCCTCTTGCCCCTATTCTATATTTCTAGTGTTCTATATTTATAATATTCACTTCCAACTTATATGTTGTTGTGATACCCGTTCCACATCACTGTTCCACGAATCACCGTTCACTATTTTTTTTGTTTCGTTTTTTTTTATCCTAATACACGCATGTACACAAAGCCTCGTTCACTGGCTCACACGTGGTCTCCCGTTTATTCTCTATTTAACACAAAGTTCTATTGTTAATGACTATTTTCAATTTTCCAGCGGTCACTATGCACTTTGTTATGTCTGTAATCAGTAATCCACGGCAGTAGTCCTACGAATCCCTGTTAATGTCACGATTTTAACGGAGCGCGCACGGTGTGGAGAAAAGGAAAACAGAATGCTGATGTGGTATACACGGACTTCGCAAAGGCAGTCGACAAATGTGACCATGGAGTGATAGCACAGAAAATGGATGAAAGGGAATAACTGGTAAGGTAGGACGCTGGCTTCTCAGTTTTCTGTCAAACAGGACACAACGAGTAACAGTCAATCATATAAAATCGAATCCAAGCGCAGTCAAAAGCTCTGTACCTCAGTTTACAGTCCTTGCTCCAATACGTTTCCTTATTCTCATATTAGATATAAACAAAAAAACAAGTCACAGCTTCGTATCATCCTTTGCAGATGAGAAAAAAATCAGCATGAAAATTACCTCGGCTAAAAACATTAAAAAACCTTCAAGCAGATAATAATAAAGTTTTCGAAGGGTCAACAGAAAATAACATGAAGTTTAACAGTGATCAATTCAAGGTACTCAGGTATGGAAAAAATGAGGACCTTAAACATAATACAGGGTTCAAACCACAATCAAATTTGCCCATAATAGGAAAGCAACATATAAAGGATTTGGGAATAATGATGTCTGACGACCTAACATTTCTTGCGTCAGCCAGGAAAATTATCGGATGGATTGCAAGAACTTTTCAATCCAGGGATCCCATCACAATGGTTGTACTCTTCAAATCACTTGTGCTGTCCCGTCTTGCGTACTGCTCAGTACTCACTTCCCCATTCAGAGTAGGAGAGATTGCTGAAATAGAGGGAATACAGAGAACGTATACGGCATACATAGACACAATAAAGCACCTAAAGCTATATTATTGGCATTGTCTCAAAGCTCTCCAAATGTACTCACTAGAAAGAAGACGTGAGTGATATTGAATAATATACACGTGTAAGATACTGGAGGGCCAGGTCTCAAATCTACACAGTAAAATACCAACATACTGGAGTGAACGATATGGCAGAAAATGCAGAATAGAATCAGTGAAGAGCAGAGGTGCCATAGGCACAAACAGAGAACACTGTATAAACATCAGATGTCCGCGGTTGTTCAACATCCTCCCAGTAAGCATAAGAAATATTTGCGGAACAACCGTGGACATCTTCAAGAGAAAACTAGATCATTTTCTCCAATGAGTGCCGGACCAACCGGGGTGTGATGGATATGTTGGCCTGCGGGCCGCTGCAAGCAACAGCCTAGTGGACCAAACTCTCACTAGTCAAGTCTGGCCTCGGGCCGGGCTTAGGGAGTAGAACTCCCATAACCCCCATCAACCAAGTATCAACCAGGTATGAACCAGAATGATCACCCGGAGGCTGCTAGTGGTTGTTGCTATGGTATGATGACGTGAAATGATCAATCAGAAGTGGTTTCTTTTCACTTGACACTTTCGTCAGTTTTGAAAGCTGTTTCTAGAAATATAAATATCACCCAGCACTGGTACCCAAGAACCAGCATGAGCTCTTAATATGCTTGCAAACATGACCGTCACTACTGAGACATCCTCTCATTCAACACTACACTCTACATATGCTTCTTCCGGAGATATTGGATGACTACTCTATGATTTGGGAATCCTGGATGTGTGTATTTGACCGGTGGCAGACACAGAAACTAGCTTCATTTTCTGTCTTCGCAATCCATGCAAAAAGGATTGCATGGGTGTAATCGCTATTGTGACTTATTGATTAAGGTTTAAGGAAACGGATGGTTGTGCGTCAGCTGGATGAATGTGTCATTATGTGAGGTAGTGCCCACTACCAAGTGATCCCCGAGGGGACGGAGAGCAGACGGGTTCATTGAGTGTGCCTGTGCTGGGTAGAGGGGAAGGAGGCAGTACCCATGCCGGACGGAGGTGTAGTCAGCTGGTTGTAACACGTTAATACCAAATGTACCAACACGAATGTTCACTGTAAAGCATAGGCTTGTTTATCTTCATCACACACACAAAATTTAATAAGACACTGAAATAATATAAAATATTTTTTCCATGTGGCTCAGAAACTTGTAATAACTTTTCAATCATGGTGTTGGTACGTTTATGGGAGATATAGGCACTGTCAGGCGAAAATTCTTCCCCTGACCTTTCCTTGTGACTCTACAGCCCTATACTCAGTATCATGCTATCTGAGTATAGGAGTGTTATCCTATATAATATGCTGGAGTGTTATCTCTCCGTCCCCACCCATCCACCGTCACGACCTGACCGATGGCTGTTGGAAACTTAGGATCAAATTCCTTCTTAATCACAGATTCACTTGCCTGTAGCAGCGTAGAACCTCAGGTGCTGTTGCTTCTATATATAATACTTCTGTTCATATATATGGTTAACACAATAATTATTTTGTAGTAATTGGATTGAAACTAACTGGTGTGTTCCTGCTGAAGCCCTCATCTCTGTATCTCTCCTCTTCCTATATTATCTTAAAGGTCGTATTCCAATACAAACAGATTATTAAAAAAAATCAAATCAAATTTGTGTGATTCTCTTCAACATTCTTTTCTCTATTATCCTCGCCATTGCATTCATCTTTATTATATTTTGTGTATATATTCCTCTCCTTAAGAACCGTCTTCATTTGACTTTTGTGTTTCTCATCATCCAATTCTGCATCTTTCTGTCTTTGTTCATCTCCCACTAATTGATACCTTTATATTCATTGTCAACCTCATATTTTAATTCTCATATTCATTGGCTTCATATTTTCTTGTCTACATTTTCTTATCATTCCTCTCTTCTTCATTGATATCTTCTTTGTATTACAAATCATCACTTTCAATAGCTATTACTGATATATGACTCACCTGAACAATTACAAGTGAAGAAAAATACCAATGATGTGTAACAATAATATGTACCACAGGTTTGGAAGCAGAAACCTGGGTGGCTACGACAACAGCGGGTTACGAGGACGTAACTTCCTCAGGCTCGGAAGCTCTGACTTGGGCGATTTGATTCTCACTGGAGGACCCATGGAGTTCGCTGCTGGCCTCCAGGGTGAGGTGGAGGAGGAAGATCTTCCTTTTAACACTAATCTTCCCTCCTTCAAGGATAACAGTATTATCCGAAGGTAAGAGGACGAGGGTTAATGAATCAAAATAAAATTTATTTTGAAAATTTACATAATAAAACTTGTTATAAAATGCAGTATTGCACAACAAGTGCAGGATGGTGTGTTGTGTAACAGTATAAATACACTGTTGACTGTTGCACTGCATTAGTTGTGAAGAAGCCCTCGTGGATGCATGTAATGTAGATATAAATAATGAATATATTAATTTTAGGCCTAAATATCAGGAATGATGTTCTTGAGTTATTGATCGTATTAGTGTTAATAGACTGATTATTTGCTTCCACAAGGTATTGTATTAATAATTCGTTATCATGCACTAATAAAATAAATATCTCCTAGATTTGGCCATCGTGACCTCACCTTCCTACGATTCGGTCGCTCTGTTGACCGTCAGCTGAGCTCCCTGCCTCAGGAAAACTGCGATGAAGACCTCCAATGTCAAGAATTAATTTCCACCCCCTCCCCCATAGCTGGCACCACGCAAGACATTTCCACCAAGGCCATTGAGCCCTCAGAATCAAGGGGAAGCTCTTCTCATTACAAAAAGAGATCGGCAGCACTATCCATATATGACCATAGATCAGTGTCATCCTACAGTCCAGTCTCCTGGGCCAGAGGATTCAAGTCTGAAGAAGAGTTATCCAAGATGTCCTCAGAAGGCCTTTCGTCTTTATCAGAATCTCAGTAGTCCAAAGTGATGGAGATGCCAGCCGAGTACTCTCACAACGTGAGAATTCCCAGGAGAAATTATCTCAGGTTTGGATAAACTGGAAGATGAACCTGACCTCCACACTTAAACCTCCAACATTCAGTTTGTTCCCTAATGACCTTGTTGTTACCTCATCCTACACAAATATTACACGTCCTTTTTTCACAATCACATCATATAATATTATGATGCATTATTCATCTTTACCCTCTTCATTTACAATACAGTTGTGTGTCTTCATTATTAATTCTTAATTTACCGTCCTTATTTAAATTAATTTCTTATCAATGATGAAGAACAGCCCAAAGCAATTCTCTCCAGAAATCCAAATGGTACACTTGGCTATTTATGGATGTAACGTTCGATGAACCTAAATTTGTATGACCACTATTAAGCTTCCAAGAAGGTTGACATGCAACTTAGAAGTAAGAGCTCCAAAATAATATGTGCAAACTAATCACGATGTGGCACTCATTAGAAAAGTGCTTCAGACACACGCATAGATACTTAAATCTGCAACTGACTGCAGAAGATTAACAATTCTAGACACCATTCCCTTGACATAATATCAGACCTAATGTAAAAAAAACAACTTTCCCTCACTGCCAACAATTAGGCCTAGATTCGAACCAATGGAAGAGGACATCACAACAAAGGAAACTTCTCTGGCTCCTGAGCTCGGCAGTTTGTGTCAAGTAACCTCTACTTCATGTCTACTCGACTATTACCTTACCATGCGTGCAAAATACTCACACTTTATGTGCATATCTCACATAAAGATGTTCCAGACAGGAACAAAATTTTGTGCATTAAATACATCATAGTCATTTTTGTTGTGTTATATTACCCTTAACCCAGACTGATCATGAATTTCAGAAACCTAATCATCCAACTCAGGTACCGTTCTGGTTACCTAGTAGCCAGAACGAACTTCTCGTCCTACTATGCAGGGACCGATTTGCCTAATAGGCCAAGTGATTTTCTTTATTTTCAATATTTTTTTCCTATTAGTTAATTTTAATTATTATTAATATATTATATTAAATTAAGAACATAAATTGTTTATTTTGTTATGTTAGTTTAGGTTAGGTAAACGTAGGTTGGGTTACGTTAGGTAGAGTTAGTTAGGTTCGGTCACATATATTTTACGTTTGTTTTAACTCGAATTTAACAAAAATTAGCTCATACACAATGTAACGAAAAGATTTATCATTTCATAAGAAAAAATTTGAAAAATATTGAAATTCTGGAAAACTTGGCTTATTTGGCAAATCGCCCCTTACAAAGTAGGCCAAGAAATGTTCTAGCTATTAGGTACAATATATATATATATATATATATATATATATATATATATATATATATATATATATATATATATATATATATATATATATATATATGCGAACAAGCCTGAATGGTCCCCAGGACAATATGCAACTGAAAACTCACACCCCAGAAGTGACTCGAACCCATACTCCCAGAAGCAACGCAAGTCACTGGGTTCGAGTCACTTCTGGGGTGTGAGTTTTCAGTTGCATATTGTCCTGGGGACCATTCAGGCTTGTTCGCATTTGTGTTCCTCACGTGTGCCCCAAAGAATGAGGTGATTTGGTAAAATGCTATGCCCAAGATTACTATCCGAGTGCCGGCGGTGGGGTGGTTCAAATAGCCTCGGCTATCACCTCATTTTGTCCGGTCGTGATGGTCAAGTGGATTAAGGCGTCTTGTACATACCAGTTGCGTTGCTTCTGGGAGTATGGGTTCGAGTCACTTCTGGGGTGTGAGTTTTCAGTTGCATATTGTCCTGGGGACCATTCAGGCTTGTTCGCATTTGTGTTCCTCACGTGTGCCCCAAAGAATGAGGTGATTTGGTAAAATGCTATGCCCAAGATTACTATCCGAGTGCCGGCGGTGGGGTGGTTCAAATAGCCTCGGCTATCACCTCATTATGTCCGGTCGTGATGGTCAAGTGGATTAAGGCGTCTTGTACATACCAGTTGCGTTGCTTCTGGGAGTATGGGTTCGAGTCACTTCTGGGGTGTGAGTTTTCAAAGGCATAGTAGACTCCTAACCTACTACTATTGAGTCTGGTGTTGACAAAGGCTTTAACAAAGCCGAAACGTTCACCTCATTTCATATTTCTCTGTGGATTTTCCGCATAAAATGATCAGTGTTTTGTGATCGTCAATTGCATATATATATATATATATATATATATATATATATATATATATATAATATATATATATATATATATATATATATATATATATATATATATATATATATATATATGTCGTACCTAGTAGCCAGAACGCACTTCTCAGCCAACTATGCATGGCCCGATTTGCCTAATAAGCCAAGTTTTCATGAATTATTGTTTTTTCGACTACCTAACCTACCTAACCTAACCTAACTTTTTCGGCTACCTAACCTAACCTAACCTATAAAGATAGGTTGGGTTAGGTTAGGTAGGGTTGGTTAGGTTTGGTCATATATCTACGTTAATTTTAATTCCAATGAAAAAAAATTGACCTCATACATAATGAAATGGGTAGTTTTATCATTTCATAAGAAGAAAGTTAGAGAAAATATATTAATTCAGGAAAACTTGGCTTATTAGGCAAATCGAGCCTTGCATAGTAGGCTGAGAAGTGCGTTCTGGCTACTAGGTACGACATATATATATATATATATATATATATATATATATATATATATATATATATATATATATATATATATATATATATATATATATATATATATATATATTAGTATATTTTGGTAGCAGTCTTTCCTGTAGACATATATTATTAAATATGACGGAAAAAGTAAGATTAATAATTCTAACACGAATTTTCTCAATCTTTCGTACATTTCTTTTCACTGTTGGTGGTAATTCAAAAATCAATTCTCCAAATCTCCAAAAATAAAAATGAATTTTGGAGAATTGATTTTTGAATTACCTCCAACAGTGAAAAGAAATGTACGAAAGATTGAGAAAATTCGTGTTAGAATTATTAATCTTACTTTTTCGGTCATATATTATATATATATATATATATATATATATATATATATATATATATATATATATATATATATATATATATATATATATATATATATATATATTATATATATATATATATATATATATTATATATATATATATATATATATATATATATATATATATATATATATATATATATATATATATATATATATATATGACAGGACTAGGTGTCCTGTTTGCAAACTTCTACATGGGTACCGAGCAAAAAGTCTTAGTCGACATGAACTTGAAACCGGCCATATACTGCAGGTATGTTGACGACATTTTTACACAGGTACCTGATGTCAGACATCTGCAGGAGCTGAAGGAGGCATTTGAGCAGAGTTCCGTGCTGCGTTTCACTTACGAGACGGAAAAGGATGGGAAGCTGCCTTTTCTAGATGTAACAGTCATGGAAAAGGGCGGAGGTTTCCACACTGCAGTCTACACTAAGGAAACAAACATAGGAATGTGCCTAAATGCCAACAGCGACTGCCCTGACAGGTACAAGAGGAGTGTTGTTAACGCATACGTCGACCGTGCTCTCAGCCACAGCTCAGAATGGAAGCAAGTCGACGAAGAACTCTGTAGGGTAAGGCAGTTCCTAGTCAATAACGGCTTCTCCAATGGTTTCATCGAAGACATCATAAGAAGGAAAGTGAAAAGCCATGCAACCTCCGAAGAGACAACTAACACAACACCTATACCCCCTATTAGACTATTTTACAGGAACTTCTTTTCCACAGCTCATAAAACGGAGGAAAGGGTCCTGAAAGATATTGTTAATAGAAACGTTATCCCTACAGACAAAAATCAGAGGATACAACTGACGATTTACTATAAAACCAGAAAAACGGCCAGCCTACTCATGAGAAACTCTCCAGACACAAAACAGAACGCTTTAAAAGAGACTAACGTCGTCTATGCCTTCAAATGCCCACTTGGGGACTGTAAGCTCCAAAAAACCCAGTATATAGGCAAGACAACAACATCTCTTTCTAGGCGTTTAACGATGCATAAGCAACAGGGCTCCATTAAGGAACATATAATCTCTTCCCATAACCAAACCATCGCCAGAGAAATCCTAGTAAACAACACAGAAATCATCGATAGATACAGCGATAGCAGGCGGCTTGACGTTTGCAAGGCACTACACATCAAGAAGTCAACACCAGCAATCAACAGCCAATTATTGCACAACTATATTCTACCCACCTCAAGACTCCGCTCCAATATAGAAGCATCAAGAAATATGGACCAATAGGCTTTCTACAAACACTTCTATTCAATACCCGTTGTTTCTGTTCTGTCTTGTGTTGATACTTTTAATACCCTATTAATATCCCCTCCTGTTCTGTCTTGTGTTAATGCCACATCACCCTTCCCACCTCACTCAAATGTAGATATAATATCAGAGAGACGTAAGTTCTAATCAGTTGTGTATTTGTGAAGTCTTTGAAAATGTAATCAGTTTTACGAAACGCGCCCGTGTCGCGTCAGACTAGAAATAAAAATGAATTTTGGAGAAGTGATTTTTGATTTACCTCCAACAGTGAAGCGTAATGTACGAAAGATTGAGAAAATTCGTGTTAGAATTATTAATCTTACTTTTTCGATCATATTTAATAATATATATATATATATATATATATATATATATATATATATATATATATATATATATATATATATATATATATATATATATATTTGTATATGTCGTACCTAGTAGCCAGAACGCACTTCTAGGCTTACTATTCAAGGCCCGATTTCCCTAATAAGCCAAGTTTTCCTGAATTAATATATTTTCTCAAATTTTTTTCTTATGAAATGATAAAGCTACCCATTTCATTATATATAAGGTCAATTTTTTTTTATTGGAGTTAAAATTAACGTAGATATATGACCGATCCTAACCAACCCTACCTAACCTAACCTAACCTATCTTTTTAGGTTAGGTTAGGTAAGGTAGCCGAAAAAGTTAGGTTAGGTTTGGTTAGGTAGGTTAGGTTGTCGAAAAATAATTATTTCATGAAAACTTGGCTTATTAGGCAAATCGGGCCTTGCATAGTAGGCTGGGAAGTGCGTTCTGGCTACTAGGTACGACATATATATATTTATGTATATATAGGGAAGGTTGCATTGGCTCATTGCATTGAGCTAATATAAAAAAAAATCCAAGACATAAAAAGATTACAAAGATTACAACCCACTATCACCACATCCGAAGAACCAGCCAGAAAACTTTGACAATTTATCATCTATCCCGTGACCTAAGGGAATATGTGCGTCAGGAATCGTAACAATCCGGACCGTTGAATGGAAATGCCGAACGGAAGTATCAAAATCCCAAACCACGAAGCATAACGCGATCCAGCTGCCCCCAGAGGAGCAGGTGTCCAGACGTCCGCTCGTCATCAAGGCTGAACCCAGGAGTCCTATGTTATTTTGTAATTGTGTCTAGATCCGTTGCAATAAATGGCGTCGGTGTGACCAGTAGCTGCTTGACCACCCTCATTGTATCACTACTCAGTTTATATCATTTATATCGAACAATTTAAATAAAGTGTATTATTCAGTGTTAATTAGCCTTGACATCAGGAGGAAAGACGACGTCACCAACAACACAGTACTCGAGAGAACAAGAGTCCCTTTAATGTTCACTCCCCTGAAGCAGAGTTGCATACGATGGCTGGGATATATCTCACGCATGGAAGATGGCCGAATACCGAAGGACCTCTTGTATGGAGAACTGGCATCGGGAAGGAGACCCACCGGTAAACCTCAGCTTACTGAAGCGACCATACGAGTAATAAATACTCATACTCCGCCCAAGTAAAACAGAAACAAGCAACACTTAGTGGGCCAGCCAGAGGCTTAGGGCCCGCGCAGGAATATCCCTGCAAAAAAATAAATAAATAAAATAATAAAAAAAAATAAAAAAATTAAGACCTCAGCTGCATTTCAAAGTCGCTTGCAAACGCGATCTCAAGCAGATGAACATTTACATCACGACTTGGGAGGCAGCAGCTGCGGACAGATCTGCCTGGAGATGCAAAGTGTAGAAGGGACTCCAGCTATTAGAGGATGAACTGAAGAGGCAGGCAGAGGAAAATAGACATCAGAGGAGGTCAAGACCACTGCCAGACACACCCGCGTCGGCGTTTATCTGTGTTCGCTGCAGTTGGGACAGTCATTCTCGGGTTGGCCTTCACAGCCACAGCAGGCATTGCATCCAACTAGACTACAACAACTAGACATCCAGGGCACAACTCTATAACCCCACAGGATTGACGGATGCCTATTACTTTTATTAAATGTTACTTAATCTCTTAGCTGTTATTAATTAATACATTAATATATTAATTAATTAGCTTTACTACCCTTCGAGAATTCTGATTGTGTTGTGGTTGGCGACAGCTTTGTTGTGTGAAAGACTCATACCCCCGCCACTATATGGCCTGCTTCTGGACGAGAAGAGGTGCCTGCCCGAATAAATATTCTTTATTTGCTTGTGTTTACCAAATGCGTTTGGTAAAGCAGCTATGCTCTACCATAATGTATAATCATTCGTTATGTTTTAAATTTTCATCATATTATCTTGATGTATAATGTTACATTATAAATTATTGTAGAATATTACCATAGTAAGTTTAGTGCCATTTCGGTTTATTTTGCTTGAAGACTAAGAACCATTACAGATGCCTCTCTTATGTAGTGTCATATAATGGTAAATATATGCTAACTATAGCAATCCCTCTGTTCTCAGGGATCTAAAAATATCCAGGCCTAGTCCATGTGCTCTAACATATTCCACAACTAATACATGCTATACTTTATTTTAGCTTTGAGTAGATATTTTCCACATCTTAGGGGGCTGGAAATGATGGCTCGGAGTCCATTATTTAGGACTGATTCAAGACAAATATTTACCTCATTTACTCCTCATTGTTTTAAAAGCACAAACGCCAATTTTGTTTGTACCTTTGTGTGGCTGTCATTTAGGGACGGATGCCATACAGGGGTCTGTGGGTCTGTATGTTAAAATGAAGCTGGAGATACTGGGTTTTGCCCAGGATCTGTTTGACCCATGGATTCCAAATGCTCTAGTTTCTCTAGTATTTTCAATGACGTAGATCTTTTAGATTGGACTTTAACTATCCTGAGAATGCCCCAACTGTTTGGGTGGAGAGATATGACTACTTCACGACCAATCTGACCTTAGTCCATCGCTAGCCACCAAGACAATATCACCAAGTTGTATGTTAATTCTGTTATATTGGCAATGCACCCATAATATGCTATCTTAGAGAGATTAAGTACTACTTTGTCCCAATACCTCATCCAACCTATGCATTATGTTGGACCGATACTTGTTCCCATGTGCCAATTGTCACCAATGTATGAGAAATCTCTGACATCCTCATCTGCTAAGGACGGTATTTTAGTCAGGAGTGCAGCGTACATTAAGTTGACTGGACTTACTGGCTTATAATAATAATAATAATAATAACAATAATAATTTATTCACAACAAGGTACAATGGGTTTGGGAGATTACATAAGATTGGTATTTGTACATTCTTGCAAAACTACAAACACGAATAGAGTTCTGGGCAAACCTTAATCCAATATATCAGGTAAGATGAAAAGGTACATTGTAGCAAGATTTTATATAAACATATAACTATAATATAAATTAACAGAGGTGATTACACTGGTAAAGATATATGTCAATATTTAGTCAATTTTGGGGAAGTGGGTAATACAAGATACAATGTGAGTTTGAAACACACGGTAGGAAACTATGAGGATGAAATTAGATACTGTTTGGTTTTATTTTTGAATAAAGCGTAGGTTGGACAATTTTTGAATTCGTAAGGGAGTGAGGATCTTGGCCCTTTTATTTGCATTGAGTGTTTGCATGGGTTTAGTTTGACTTTGGGGATATCAATGATATATATATTTTTGGTTTGGTGATTGTTACGAACATTATTTCCAGTGGAGGTTAGTTACAATAAAAAATTGTTGGTGGACACAGTGGACAATGTTTGATAGGACTAAATCTACAACTGATATCAGTGAGGCCGCGAGTCACCAGTAATACTCCGCCAAGCAGAGTAGTACATTCTCAGATGGAGATTGTTAGGAATAATGTGAACCGGAATATCCTAACTATGTGAGGGAAAAATGGATTCAATCAAAAAGCATGCATGGGGAATATGGTAAATAAAGTCAATAAAGGTTTTGGTTGGAAATGTAAGGAATACAGTATTAAGAGGCAATGACGCAGGAGCGGTGGACGCCATTTTGACTTGAGGGGAGGTGGATCGTTGACGACCAGATCTTGTTTACAGAAGGTTTTTTTCTCTGGTCGTACAGAGAGATAAGCCAACAAATTACTTTCACAGGGTTGCAGGATAGGTTAGAGTACTTAGGCAGTCTTTGGTGATGTTTTGTAAGAGTCCAGGTTTCCTAGTAGTTTATTTATGTGTCACCGGTTGGTAGGTGTGGTGGCTGTGTGCACGGTTCCGGGTTTGGGACTGTGAGCCATAGGGTATCCAGAGCCCGCTTGGGAGTTTTATTACTACAGAATGACCTTGAGTTATAAGGAGTCGTATATCATGTCATATTTTATCGTGTGTCTTATATATATAAATTGCGTTTGTACTAGGCAGTTTCCTTACACCTTGTTTCCCCCTAGGCTCAAGTAAAATCATCAATTTCCCTAGACAACATTTAAAGGTCCACCACCACCAAATTCTTGACAGGCCTTCTTAAACACAATTGGGTGGCCTGCCCGATAGGACCTCACATATTGGGCAGCCTGGTCGAAAGCCCAATAAAAGTGGGTAGCCAGTACGTGAAACCTGACATAATATTTGTATAGCCTATTTCTTCACTTTGGCTTGTGTCAAAATTTAGAATATTTTTATTATTGGTATAATATGGGTATGTACTTTATTACTTATTTATGTACACTTAATTAATCTTTATGAAAAGATTAACAATTTAACAATTTTTGTGTTCTCTAGTGCAATAATTTACCAGTTGACAGGGCAGTAAAGTGAACTAAGCACTGTGCTTATCAGTTTTCCCAAACTAATTAGTAAGACTGTTTCCTTATGTTACGTACTCCTAGCTGAATACGTATATAAATTTAAAATAAACTTTTGTTCCATTTCATCATATATGTACACACATTATATTTTTGTAAATTATCGTGTGGTGTGGCAGCATCAGTGGGGACAGGAGCGCGGTTGCTCTTCACACGTCTAATACCTGTTAGATTCGGGAAGTTAGAATTGCTGGACCTGTTCAGTTTGGGAGTTCCAGATGTCACTTTTATTAAGTTTATATAATTGTTTATTTACTGTAATTAAGCAGGTGGCATTGTACTTATATATTTTGCAAGTAACTATTATATGTAATTTGCATTCTTATGTGTTTTGAGAACAAGTGGTTGTTCAATTAGTTTTAAATATTAAAAAGTCTTTAGTTTCCAGCCCTCATCCTGGATGAGGCAGAGGAGGAGAGGATTATGGGTAGCGACAGAGCGAGAGTCAGTAGCTTCAAGGGACTCGAAGGAATAACATGTGGGAGATAAGTCTGTTTACTTGTTGTTGTGCCATATTTTATTATATTATATTAAGTGTGATGACAATACTTTTGGTTTGTTGTATAAGTTAACTTTACCATCTGTGTTTTTATATTATACTGTATTCAATATATATATTATAAGTTATATATATAATTTTTTCAGTCCTAAAGGAAAAATTTAACAAAGTGCTCATTACTTATTAAGGGGTTATACTGGTGACCCGCTCTTGTGAACAGCAGTTTTTAGTAACCCAAGACCTTTTTTTTTAGTTGGCTGTTGTAGGGTCACGAGCCGTAGCGAACGATAGGTAACAAAGAGTTATGGGGGCCAGTGCCGGGAAATATTGTTCCCACTTAAACTTAACTGTGCTAATCTAACCTTGCCTTCCTAGGTACCAGTGTGTTAGGTGTCTGTTTGTTTCTTAAGAACTATTCCATGTGCCAAGCAAGCCTTCCTGTGTGTCAAGTAACAACGTTTCACGATTTTGAGGTAAGTCATCCTATATATATTTGTTTGTGCAGTGAGGCCAAGCGAATTTTCAGTGTTGTGACAATTTTACAGTGAAGTGTAATGCAGTGCCATTGTTTTAATTATTGTTGTGAATCAAGTGCCAAGTGTTAGTAACGATGGAGGAGAAAGTTGTGTCGTTGTTGGCTCACCCAGACTTTGAAGGGATTCAGAGCCTAAAAAAGACTGAGTTAATACAAATGGCAAATCATTTGGATTTGACCGCCAACAATAGAATGGTTAAAGCCCAAATTGTGAAAGTCATTGTGACGCATTTTGTTGAGAATGGGGAGTTAGAGGAAGAAATTCTGGAGGAGTTAAGAGAGAGTCGAGTGATCAGATGACGTTAAAGCGTCTTGAGTTAGAAGCTCGTCAATTAGAACTTGAAGCTCAAAAAGAACAGAGAATATTAGAACTTGAAGCTCAAAAAGAACAGAAAATATTAGAGGCGGAAGCTCAGCAGAGGGAGCTTGAGACTAGGCATTTAGAACTTGAGGCACAAAATAGAAGATGTTTAATTGAGTTGCAACTAGAAGCCACAAAGAAGCAACAAGCCGAGGAACAAACTAGGCAATTAGAGATTCAACAACAAATGGCTGACACTAACTTCAGGCTTGAAACACAGAGTATGGCAGCTGGGCATGGAAATACTAGTAATGTTTCAACAAATAGTGATAATAATCCCATCAGGATGAATAAGTATATAGAGTTACCCAAATTCAATGAGGAGGATCCTGAGGTTTTCTTTGCACATTTTTATAAAATTGCCATCAGTATGAACTGGCCAAGGGATCAGTGGGTAGCCATTATGCAGTCTCAATTTAAGGGGCGTAGTCAGGAGGTTTTTACATCCCTACCTGACGCTCATAGCTTTGATTACGAATTTGTAAAGAAAAGCATCTTAAATGTGTATCAATTAAATCCAGAGGCACACAGGCAGAAGTTTAGGAACCTAAGGAGGGTAAGTGATCAGACAATAGCAGATTTTACTCGTCAGAAGACGAATTTTTGCAACAGATGGTTAAAGTCACTTTCAGTAACTGAGTTTGATGCTCTAAAGAATCTTCTTATAATGGAAGAAGTATTGTCATGTCTCCCAGATAAGTTGTCTACTTTTATGGCAGAACAAAAGAATGTAACAGACATTTATGAGCTGTCAAAGCTCGCGGATGAGCATGAGTTGTTGACTAAGGCCCAGTTTACGGCCACTTCACCTAAGTCTAGTCGTAAAGTAAATTATAATGCTCACCGAACTCCTTAGCAGAATCCATCCAGTCCTAGTGCTCCAGTTACTCCCATGAGCTCTTCTCTTACAAAACCTAATCCTGCTACTTCATTGTCAGGAATGTCAAATAATAATAAGGTTATTTCTAAACCTACAGTTGGTTCTACCAGTGTGTCCACTGTAAGATCTTGTTCCCATTGTAAGAGAAAAGGCCATGGAATTAATTCCTGTTTTATATTGCACTCTGAGTTATGACCAACTGGTCTCATTTATTGTAGAGGTGTGCAAAATAAATTTACTAATAAACATGAAACTGTAAACCCCAATTGGGTGAAACAGTATTCACCATATATGTCTTCAGGTGAAGTTTTGTGTATTAATGGGAAGTGGAAGCTAGTGGTTATTCTTCGTGATACAGGTGCTTCCCAAACCATAATTTCATCCAGTATTCTTTCTGATGTTGAAAAGAGAGAGAGACTGGAAAGTTTGTTGTTCTTCAGAGTGTTGCAGGATGTAAAACTGTACCTCTAATAGACATTAATTTCAGATCCACCATTACACCAAGCTTATGCACTGTGGGTGTTAGTACACAATTGCCCATCCCAGGTGTGGATGTTATATTGGGTAATGATGTGGCCATAAATCATGTTGTGGGTGAGAATGAGCCCTGTTTGTGTAAACAGCCAGTTGCAGACCATGTTTATTCTGCCTGTGCTGAAGTTAGTTCTATGAATGAACCTGTTGTAGAAGATGGTTTTGTCCATTCTATCTGTGCTGATGTCAGTACTATTATAAATCCAGTTGTCAGTTCTAATGTTGTTACTCAAGCATTTGTTCCAGTAACCAGTACCCCTTTGTCATGTTCACAGAAAATGGTACCATCCGTTTTCTATGTGTGGCGGAGCGGACGCCAGAGAGAGATGGGAGGTAAACAAGAGAGCGTACAGGACGCCAGCCAAGCTTGGTAGCTACTAGTCATGTAATCATATTAAGTATTAAAGTCAGTAACCAAGTCATGACTTTACATCAACCCTACAACCAAGACTTCCTCAGTAACACACAAACACCACATTGGCGACGAGGATGAACTGTGAACGCAGGTATTTGTTCAGTTTCAAACACAAGGGAGAAGCATGCTGCCTGGAGGAGGAAGAGAAGCTGTGAGCGCCATACCCGATGCTGTATGTTAACCGATGCTGTGTGCTAACCGATGCTGTGTGCTAAACGATGCTGTGTGCTAACCGATGCTGTGTGCTACCCAAGCTGTGTGCTACCCAAGCTGTGCTGAAGAAACTGTGTACTGAGGAATCTGCCGACGTTGTGTACGAAACGACGCTTTGATGTGTACAAAACCTGATGTTTTGGTTACGAAACGACGCTTCGTGCTACAAAATTCATCACACTGAACCAACTGCTGCACCAACTGCTGTACCAACTGCTGCTGTACCAACTTTTGCTGTACCAACTGCTGTGCTGCTGCTGTGAGTAGGAACAACACATGTACACAAGGGCTAGGTAAGAAGTCAGTTGCTGCTATATTGTGCACTGTTGTGAACTTTTGCATTAAAATGCTTGTGTGCTTTGCAAAATTAAAGTAATTACAGTGAATTCTTGACTAACATATACAGTGCAGTAAGTGTTTAATATTCTGAGGAACATTTAAGTGATAAGTTACATTTATTGAGTAAAAATGGCAAATATACCTCAGTTTCCTGCATTTGATCCTGACTGTGACCAGACAAACCTGTCACAGAGGTGGGTCAAATGGCTTAAAAGGTTTGAAAATTTGTTGATAGTTTCTGACATCAAAAGTGCTGAAAGAAAGCGTGCCTTTCTACTTCATTATGCAGGTGATAGAGTTTGTGACATCTTTGAAACACTGAAAGACACTGGTGGTGCCAAAGATTATGACACTGCCAAAGCCAAACTAACAGAGCATTTCAAACCAAGGCAAAATACTGCCATGGAAATTATGCATTTCAGGAGAGCAAAACAACTCTCTAATGAAACTGTGGATCAATACCACACACGTCTGCAGGGTTTAGCAGCCCATTGTGATTTTGCTGATGTTGACAAAGAAATCAAACAGCAAATAATTGAAACATGCACATCTACACGTCTCCGTCGAAGAGCTCTAGAACTTGTTGATGATGAAAGTTCTCTTACCAAGATACTGGATATTGCTCGTCGAATGGAAGATGCTGCACGTGATGCTCGTGTCATGGAGTGCAGTGCCAACAACAGTTCTGCCACTGTTACTAACAGTGATGAGGTACGTAAGGTTCAGGGAGGACACCGTGATCAAAGAAGATATCATGGCAAACCTAACAGTAAATTTATCCGAGAACCACGTCACAACTGGGGTCAAGGAACAAGGCTCAAGCAGTCACAACGACCCACATCAGAGGGTGTCAACAATAAATGTTACAATTGTGGAGGAGACTACCCACACCAAGATAATGTTTGTCCTGCTCAAGGTAAGAAGTGCTATGAGTGTGGAAAACTAGGTCATTTTGGTGCTATGTGTCGTTCCGCACTAAAGAAACCACAGTCAATGAATAAAAGCACTGTACGAGGATCAGGTCATAGGGGTCGAGGTGGTAAACACAATATTGCACCTCATATCCAGAATGTTAATAATGTACAAGACAACATTTCATTACAACCAGTCTCAGATGACAGTGAATGTGATTATGCTTATGGAGTACAAGCAATCACAGAATGGAATGATCTTCCAAACAACCCAGAGACATGTGTATACATTGCTGGTATTTGTCTCAAGGTTCTCATTGACACTGGATCAAACATTGATACCATTGCTGAGTGCCACTATGAAAAATTTAGAAAACAGTTCCCAAAGCTAGAAAAATACAATGGTAAAGCCACTGCCTATGCTTCGAAGTTAGCCTTGCCAGTGATTGGAACTTTAACTGCAGAGATTAAGTCAAAGAATGCAATGCTCATTACTACATTCCATGTTGTTAGGAATGCAAAGGAGTCTTTACTCAGTTACAAGACTTCAACCAAATTGGGGCTACTTCAGCTTTCTAATGCTGTAGCAGTGGAATCTGCAAACAATGTTGGTGGTATTGTTGCTGAATTCTCTGATCGATTTAAATCCATAGGTTGTTATACTGATAGCAAAGTACATCTGCATATCAACCCAGATGTAATTCCAGTTGCCCAACCACATCGCCGACAACCATTCCATACTCGCAAGAAAGTCGATGCCGAACTGGATAGGCTGATAGAACTAGATATCATTGAACCAGTAACAGGCCCAACACCATGGGTAAGCCCAATTGTCACTCCACCAAAGCCGAAGAATCCAGATGAGATACGCATTTGTGTGGACATGCGTGTTCCCAACAAGGCAATAATGCGTGAACGCCATCCTACACCGACTGTAGATGATATGATCTACCGCTTGAATGGTGCAACTGTATTCAGCAAGTTAGATTTAAACAAGGGCTATCATCAGCTTGAACTTGATGAGGAGAGTCGATTCATCACAACGTTTACGACACATCGAGGTCTGTATAGGTACAAGCGCCTGAGTTTTGGTATTAACAGTGCTGCCGAGGTATTCCAGCACATCATCAGCCAGGTATTGCAAGACATACCTAATGCTGACAACATGTCTGATGACATCATTGTTTATGGCCGTACCCAAGCTGAACACGACAAAGCTCTTCGTGCAACATTGCAACGCTTACGAGAAAAGAATTTGACGCTAAGCCGAGCAAAGTGTGAGTTCAATCAACATAAAATTGAATTCTTTGGACATGTACTTAGTGACAAAGGTCTGTCTCCAGATCCTAAGAAAGTTGCAGATATCAAGAATGCTGCACCTCCTTCAACGTCCACTGAAGTACATAGTTTTCTGGGAATGGCAAACTACTGTTCTCGCTTCATTCCAGATTTTGCTACCATTACAAAGCCTCTACGTGAGCTCCTGAAGAAAAATGCATCATGGTACTGGAGCGAGATCGAGCAAAATGCATTTGATGCTGTGAAAGATGCACTAGTAGAGAATGCGACTGCTGCATACTTTGATCCATCAATAGACACTGAGTTAACGGTGGATTCTAGTCCTGTTGGTTTAGGTGCTGTTTTAGCCCAACACAAACCTGGTCAACCAGATTCCAGAGTAGTAATTGCCTACGCCAGCCGTTCTCTCACAGATGTTGAGCAACGATACAGTCAGACAGAGAAGGAAGCTCTTGCTCTTGTATGGGGCTGTGAACACTTCAATGTGTATCTGCTTGGTGCACCCTTCACCACGATAGTCACTGACCACAAACCGTTGGAGACCATCTTCAATAATCCAAAGTCCAAACCACCAGCTCGCATTGAGAGATGGGCTCTTCGTCTGCAACCATACAACTTTACGGTGAAATACAAGCCGGGTGCAGGCAATCCCGCTGATTACATCAGTCGACATCCTGCCAACAGTTTCACCATCACCAAGCATCAGCAAGTTGCCGAGGAATATGTACACTCTGTAACCTGTGATGCAGTCCCTAAGGCTCTTACTCTTGATGAAATCCGTACTGCAACCCTAGAGGACCCAACTCTGCAAGCAACAGTGGATGCATTGACTAAGAAAAAGTTTCCACGCATCCCACCCTCAGGAGTTGACCAAGATGCATTCAAAGCACTTGAACGCATCCAGACAGAATTAAGTGTTACGCAACAACGCGACACTGTGCTGCGAGGTACTCGTATCGTGATTCCAGCTGTTCTCCAGCAACGTGCTCTGAAGCTTGCACATCAAGGACACCAAGGTCTTGTTAGGACGAAACAGCTGCTACGAGAAAAGGTGTGGTTTCCTGGCATTGATCGTCAAGCAAAGGATATGCATGATGCCTGTGTCCCTTGCCAAGCTGCAGTGGATACTTCAAGACCAACACCTCTACAACCTTCACCACTACCTGCTGCACCATGGACGGAAGTATCGATGGACTTCTGCGGACCGCTACCAACTGGAGAGTACTTGATGGTAGTCATTGATGATCACTCACGTTATCCAGAAGTAGAAATCATCACTTCCACGTCTGCAAAGGCCGTCATCCCGAAACTCGACAAGATCTTTTCAAACTTTGGCATTCCTGAAGTTGTCAAGACAGACAATGGACCGCCATTCAATGGACAAGACTTTGTCAACTTTGCTGAGCATATTGGATTCAAACACCGCCGTGTGATGCCACTACATCCTCAAGCAAATGGAGAAGTTGAGAGATTCATGCAACCTCTCATGAAAGCGGTACGCTGTGCTCATGCCGAAGGACGATCCTGGTAACAAGCTATGTATGCTTTTCTCAGGAACTACCGTGCAACACCACATGGAACACTGGGCAAGTCGCCTGGCGAACTTTTATTTGGACGTCCTATGAGAATCGCACTACCCGCCATGCCAGCCGAGGTAACGGATAAACGTCTCGCTCAGAAGGATGCACTGCACTAGCCAAGGGCAAAATGAAAATTGCTCATGATCAACGTGCAAAGGAACAGTTCATAAAGGTTGGTGACACTGTTCTCGTTAAAAAGAAAAAAGAGGGAAAGTTAGATATGCCGTTTGATACAAAACCATATAAAGTGATTAGTGTAAAAGGAACTATGGTAACAGCGAGTAATAGAGATCATAGTATAACACGTAATATGGCCTATTTCAAAGTGATTCCAACTAGTGTAGAAAATGATGAAGTGCAAAGTCGTGCAAAAGAAAAAGAGAAAAATAGTTATAACCCGACAAACAATTCATCAAGGGATGTTATTGTATTTGGAGACTCTCGTCCTAAACGTCATGTTAAACGCCCTTCACGATTTGATGATTAATTGTGTTCCTATGTAATGCAAAGTATTTACTTATTATGCTAAACTAAATTTAATATTGTTTGAATAATGCAGATATCTCATTCAATATTTTGTAACTTTGTAGTACAGTTTCTTTCATGTTTGTTTAACATTGCATATGTATTTTTAACATTGAAATCCTTTGTGGAAAAGATTAAGTTGTTTAAATTCTTTGTGTGCTTAATTAATGTTAAATGTATGCAGTATCTCTTGATATGGTAATAACTTACTTTGTGTCAATAACTTTGCTTTGTGCTACAAGCATGGTAGACATCCTGTATTCATTCTTTTTAAAGAAAAGGAGGGATGTCATGTTCACAGAAAATGGTACCATCCGTTTTCTATGTGTGGCGGAGCAGACGCCAGAGAGAGATGGGAGGTAAACAAGAGAGCGTACAGGACGCCAGCCAAGCTTGGTAGCTACTAGTCATGTAATCATATTAAGTATTAAAGTCAGTAACCAAGTCATGACTTTACATCAACCCTACAACCAAGACTTCCTCAGTAACACACAAACACCACACCCTTCAGTGGAGAAGTGGGATGTGGTTGTTCCAGATTCCTGTGTGGCCAATTTAGTTGTTGAGAGTAAGCCTGATACTATGACTCTGCTTTATTCCAATAAATTGGGAAAGGATGTCCATGTACCATTGTCTTGCCCGCTCACTACGAACGTTGTGCCAGGAGTTGAGAGAAACTTAAAAGCCACGACTCTGTATTCCAGCCAAGTGAATGGTTTAGGACAAGATGTCGGGTTGGCAGAAGTATTCCCGCTCACTCCAAGTTTAGAATCAGTTGTCGAGAGTAAGTCCGTTTTAGAGGCCCCGCCTCACCCTAGTCAAGGTGATAGTATAGGGGAGGAGGTCAAACTACCTGTTACTTGCCCACTCGCTTCAGATTCCCTTAATTTATGTGCATTGAGTAGAACTGACCCTAAGATTTCAGAGTGAAGCAAGGAGACAGTCTGTACTGTAGATCCAGTTCTGGAGAGTGTGGGAGGATCAGCTTCTGTTGAGTAGATGGAGACCCATTGAGCCTCCCTCTTCAGTTGTCTGTGAGGATATGACCCAGCTTGGTAGTGATATTATTGATTGTGAGCAGACAGTACTCCGAGCAGCTCCAGAAGTCATGGGAGGAAATTTTGGTAAAATCATTGAGAGTGGTAAGGTAGCATTTGGATCTAAGTTGCGGAGTTGTGATTCTTATTCCATGTGGAGTAAGTATTTCTCATTGTGTACATTGAGTCAGAGTGTGTGTAGGATGTTGAAATCTACTTTTATTCTGCAGGAGCCATTTTCTTGTGAAGTAATGGACTGTGGGACATCTTTGTCAAGCCTTGTGGTTGAGCAGAGAGAGTTTACTCAAGTAGGTTGTGCAACCAGTTGTTCTGAGGAAGTGGTGAGTTATACTAGAGCAGTGTCTCTATATTCAGGTCCAGTTAATTTTGATGCACGAGTGATAAAAGTGTATGTTCCACTCAAGTGTGGTGTTGACTTTCAGAGTCATATTGGAGTTGACTTTCAGAGTCATATTAGAGTTGAGTTTCAGAGTCATATTGTGGGTGAAGGATTAAATCATACTGGGGAGCAGATGTTTGAGGCTCCAGGTGTGTATTTCAAGTTGGGGGATAAGGTTATCCTACCTAGTGTTAATCATTGTGAAGGGTTTCAGATTGTCCTTGGGCGTTTCCCAGGTAATCTGCTGTTCATCTTCAAGATGTTAAGACCCTTAAACCTCTTGGTTGATTGGTTGTCATCAGACGTAAATCACTTGGGAAGTGATGGTGAGGGTTGTAAAGTTTTCGGCATGTTTTATTTAGTCTTTTGGAAGACTAGAAGGTTGATGAAAGTGTGTATTGTGTTCAAGTTCACCATCAGGAGGTGTGAACTTGTCTTCGGAGTTATTATTGAGATATGGTGCCTAGGCATATGCCTGTTTTCTTTCACTGATCGTTATGACAGAGTTATGAGGCAATTGATTTCTGTGTTCCTTATGGATCATCTGAGTCAGTTCGATCAGGTAGTCTTTGCACTTATCTTGGGTTGTATTTCTTGGGTTGAAGGTCAAAGGTTTGCTAAGTCGGTGTCTTGTGTTTCGGAAGGTTCTATGAATGGGAAAGTTTTATACATAATTGTGAGGTTTAATGCTAATTTCTCTAATTTTAGTATCCATTGGGCGAGAGTATGTGTTCCACAGAGGATCAAGAGTGATGAAGAGCAGATGTCTGTGTCAGAGCATACCCAGGAGAAGTCCCAAATCTACTTAACATCCAGTCAGCTTCAATTAAGCAGTTCAGCTCCAGAAAAGGGGAGTAATGGAAAATGGAGCCTGTCTTGGAAAAATTCACCATGTGGAAAAGGAATCACATGGAAATACGGGACTGATCTTAGAGAAATAGTAGCAACAGATAGAAAAATAAATTGCCGTGATAACTGTGTGAAAGCAGCTACCTTTATTGACAATTCTATTCGTGCTAATAATGATAATGTTGTAGATAGGCGTGTGAAATATGATCTGAAACAAAGTGAAATAAATGAGATAGTACCATGGAGAGATAAATTTGCATACTCCAGTGACACATATGTAGAACATAGTCATAAGACTGAAATTTCTGAGTTTCATGTAAGAATATATTTGGAGTGTTTTCATTTTTGTCCAGAAATGTGTTCTTATTACTTTTACATGTTTGGTGTAATTAATACCATAAATCACAAGTGTCATACGTTTTACTTTGAAAAAATGCCATTGATCTTCAATCCATTGCATTTTTTTTCTTGGAGGTGGAAGTGTTACGTACTCCTAGCTGAATATGTATATAAATTTAAAATAAACTTTTGTTCCATTTCATCATATATGTACACACATTATATTTTTGTAAATTATCGTGTGGTGTGGCAGCATCAGTGGGGACAGGAGCGCGGTTGCTCTTCACACGTCTAGTACCTGTTAGATTCGGGAAGTTAGAATTGCTGGACCTGTTCAGTTTGGGAGTTCTAGATTGTCACTTTTATTAAGTTTATGTAATTGTTTATTTACTGTAATTAAGCAGGTGGCATTGTACTTATATATTTTGCAAGTAACTATTATATGTAATTTGCATTCTTATGTGTTTTGAGAACAAGTGGTTGTTCAATTAGTTTTAAATATTAAAAAGTCTTTAGTTTCCATCCCTCATCCTGGATGAGGCAGAGGAGGAGAGGATTATGGGTAGCGACAGAGCGAGAGTCAGTAGCTTCAAGGGACTCGAAGGAATAACATGTGGGAGATAAGTCTGTTTACTTGTTGTTGTGCCATATTTCATTATATTATATTAAGTGTGATGACAATACTTTTGGTTTGTTGTATAAGTTAACTTTACCATCTGTGTTTTTATATTATACTGTATTCAATATATATATTATATGTTATATATATAATTTTTCAGTCCTAAAGGAAAAATTTAACAAAGTGCTCATTACTTATTAAGGGGTTATACTGGTGACCCGCTCTTGTGAACAGCAGTTTTCAGTAACCCTAGACCTTTTTTTTTTAGTTGGCTGTTGTAGGGTCACGAGCCGTAGCGAACGATAGGTAACACCTTACACCTTGTTTTCCCCTAGGCTCAAGTAAAATCATCTATTCCCCTAGACAGCATTTAAAAGGTCCACCACCACCAAATTCTTGACACAAACCTTGACAGTGCTCATGTGTTGTGATCATGTTTTGTGCTATTACACATATCAACGAAATCTTTCAGATCATGATGAGCATTTAGGAACAAGGTTTTATTCATGTAAACATCAAATGAGAATGTGTGTAGTGAGTGTATGTTTAGCATGTTAAGGGACTTATTAAACAGAGGGGCTGTGTGTTGTTAGAAGACTGAGTTTGTTACAGTTCTGATATCAGATTTTTGCTGAGTGATGATGGGTTAGAGGTAATTTGCAGTGTTTGGACCTAAAGCACAGATACCATATGTAAGATAGGGATAGTTTAGCGCATAGTATAATTGGAGGAGTGTAGAGTGGGGAACATAACATCTGATTTTTGAAAGTATACCAGCCGTTTTTTTAACTTTTTTATGTGTTGTAAGTAGGTGCTGAAGTTCAGTCACTTCTTTATGTATTGGCCAAGGAACTTCCCCACATTTATATTGCTTATCGTAACATTGTCTACTTGAAAAATTTCATTTCATGATATACTACCAAATAAAATGTAGTAAGTCTTATTTTTTTAATGTGAGTTTGTTGGTTGACATCCATGCGTGGACCTTCTGTTAATTCATTATTGGCAATATTATTTAGTGTATGGGGGTTGGGGTCAGAATAGATGAAGGTTGTATCGTCAGCAAATAGTATAGGTTTAAGAATGTTAGAAACGTTTGGCAAATCATTGATGTATATATAAAAATAGGAGAGATCCTAGGAAGCTGCCCTGTGGCACTCCTACTGTTAATGATAGAGTGGGTGAGGTTATGTTATTGATGGCTACATATTGATGTCTGTCACTGATGTAGGAACAAATATAGTTCAGTAATGTAACGGTTCTATTGTTATGTAAAGTATGGTGACAATAAAAGTAGACACTAAGAGAATATATATATTTGGTCGAGTATACAGAAGTATGCAGGTGATACCTTGGCGACTAATGGTGTGAATTGAGCTCACTGAGAGTCGGTACAATATCTCGCAAGTGTTTGTTCTAGACCAGACTTGAAAGACCACACACTTGACCTCGGATACCATAGTGGTGAAGTTTAAGTTAGAGGTAGTTATAGTTTACAGTATCAAAGGTCATTCTCAGATCAATGAAGAAGTCAATTGGGAACTAATTTGGCTCAAAGGCTCTGTGGATTATACTAAATAGACTAGTAATGACTTCATTGATACTTCTTTGGGAACGAAAGCCAAACTGGCAGGGACATAATATGTTGAGTTTTACAAAGTAGGAACCGAGCTGTTTGTAAATAATTTGTTCAAATATTTTTGAAAGTACTGATCGATTTGATATTGGCCTGTAATTATTTATGTCAGCTGTCTCGCCTGCTTCATGCATAGGCGTTACTCTTGCATTTTTAAGGATATAAGGAAAAGTATGTCACTCTAGAGATTTCTTGAATATCAGAGCTAAGGATAGTTCAAGTAGAGGGACAGCCCTTGCACTATCCATAATGACCTGTTTTGCATTATTAGGGAAAGGGTTATTATTACTATTATTAAATACTTAAGTACATAAGGAAATTCCTTTTCAATTCTTCCTTCGTTGTCTGACACTGTCACATTTTTCATCCCGTGTTAATTTTCGTGATTTACACACACACACACACACACACACACACACACACACACACACACACACACACACACACACACACACACACACACACACACACACGCACACGCACGCACGCACGCACGCGTGCGTGCGTAAAGGTACATAGCCACATAGTGTGGTGGGGGGATTTCCCCTGATGTTTTCGTGCGTGGCAGACGCGTGTCGGCGTCCAGTGTCTGGTTACGCGGAAGGGTTTCATTGGTGGATATGTTGGGGGTGTGAGACTATGTGGTTGTATGTGGGGTATGTGGGAGAGTTAGGAATAAGAGGTGAATAGGAGAAGAGGAAAAGAGGAGAAGAGTAGATGAATATGAATGGGTAAGCACCGTAGAGTTAATCCTGTGTGTATATATATATAGGGAGAGGCCTAGGGGACGGACGTGTGGCGGAGGAGCTGCTGCCTTCTCAGCCATTACCCTGAGACATCTTGGCCTCACCGTACCAAGACTCAACCATATTCACCGTGAATACACCAAGCAGACGTGGGAGTGGCCGGAAGTGCCTACGGTGTACCATCTATGTGAAAACTTATCAAAACAGGTGGGTTAGCAGTGTGGAGTCATGGAGGCTGGAGTGAGGGGCCAGGATAGACCCTGCAGGCCTCCCATAGTGAGGGGAGGTGGGGGGTGAGTGAGGGGTGTTGTGTGGTCAGGAGAGAGAGGTGGGGGTTACGCGTGTGCCAAACAGTGTTTTGTGTTTTTCTTTTTTGAAAGTTTTGCTCAACAAGTTACGTTGTCAGCGATAATTGGCGCAACATATCTATCATATTGTGAGTACATCACACGTGCAGTGAGTCAGATTACAAGTGTGTGATTCATTCATTATTGTGCAGTGATACACGGGGAAATTATACCAGTGTTAGTGTCGCCCTGACCCCCGCCCCCACCCAGCGCCCAGGCCGGGAAGTACCTGCTCTTCCCCCTCCTACCCACCCCACCACGTCGCCTCCCCACCCACGAGGCCACCTTGCCACCCGCCCATAGAAGCCGGGAGGCTCCCATGTGTGTCTACGCTACCCACCCACCCAATGTATACCCACATATTGTGTAGTGGGTGTATACCAACACTTTGTATAGAGGTGGTATATGTATTACCACTCACCTGAGTAGTAAGTGCCACGGCCAGCTGATCACCCCCCCAGCCTCCAACCGCCGCCCACCCTCCAGTCTCCACCCGCCGTCCACCTTCCCGCCCAGCGCCCGCCCAGCGCCAGCCCAGCGCCCGCCCAGCGCCAGCCCAGCGCCCGCCCAGCGCCAGCCCAGCGCCCGCCCAGCGCCAGCCCAGCGCCCGCCCATGTCGCAGCTCCCAACAGATAGCCAGGCTTCTCCAAGCCAAGATGAGCCATCAAACAGGGGTAGACAAGGTAGATGTCAGACGTGTGACCGGGTATGCTATATCCGGTTGAGTGACGATAATGTGCGCATTCATTACCACAACGGAGCCAGGTGTTTGGGTTCTGGGCGCCCTCCCAGGGAGAACACCAATCAACAGCCCACACCGCCCGTAAGGCAAAACACCTCCCAGACCTTCATTCCCACAGAAAATTTATTAGAAGCTATCAAAGCAACATCGGCCAAAACATTGCAACACATCCCTAAAGCAGCCCGCCCCCATGCAGCAGCCAAATTATCTGCCCTCCTGAGAAAGGTCAACGACTCTCCTGGAACGACCCAAGCATGGCACAACCTCCTAATGTTTGGCAACATATGTCTAGCCACCCCTGCAAGGAGAGACAAAACCTTAGCTGCCTCAGTCATCAAAGCTATAAATGATTTTCCCAGGGAGGACAACCAGGTGCGCCTTCCCATTCGCGCGAGAAACACCCACGGCAGGAAGAGCAACAGTGGCATATCCGAGACATCAAAAATCAGAACATCAGTCACCAAGAAAATAGAAGAAGGAAACACTATTGGCGCAATACGAGTCATCACCAGTGAGGACTCAATTGCCGACAGAGATGCCGCAACAGCTCAAGCCCTAAGGGAGAAACACCCACCCGGGGCTCCGCGTGAGGACGACATTGTACAAGTGGGGGCTACCGGAGCAGAACCTCTCTGGGTGGCTGAATCTGTGGTCCATAAAGCAGCCATGTCCTTCCCTACAGGATCAGCAGGTGGGTTCACAGGACTAAAACCCAACCACCTCAAGCAAATGCTCAACCCTGCACTGGGTGACATTGCAAAGAACCTCTTGGTGGAACTAACCAGTTTCACCAACACATGTCTAGCTGGCAACATACCAGCGTCCATAAGACCTATCTTTTTTGGAGCATCTCTCTGTGCTCTAAAGAAAAAGGATGGAGGGATCAGGCCAATAGCTGTGGGCAATTCTCTCCGGCGTCTCGTCGCAAAGGCAGCTGCAAGAACAGTTAGTGATGCAGCGGCCAACATGCTGAAGCCAAAACAGCTCGGGTTTGGCATTCCACAAGGGTGTGAGGCGGCAGCCCATGCAGCTCGAGCCTTCATCGCCAACATCACAGACGAAAAGGCCCTTATCAAGCTAGATTTCAAAAATGCCTTCAATTTGGTGCGGAGGGATGCCGTACTCCGTGCGGTTCATAGTCATTTCCCTTCCCTCTACCCTTTTGTACATTCATGCTACAGTATGGATCTTAAGCTACTTTTTGGCGAACATGAAATTGACTCGCGAGAAGGCGTCCAACAGGGTGACCCCCTCGCTCCTCTCCTTTTCTGCTTAGTCATCAAACAAGTCACAGAGGTCCTGTCCAGCGAGCTTAACATCTGGTTCTTGGATGATGGTACCCTAGCTGGTTCCCAAGACTCCCTCCTGGAGGACATCAGAAAAATCCAGGAGCAAGGTGCAGTTTTAGGCCTCACCCTGAACCCTTCTAAATGTGAAATAATATGTTCCAACCAGGGCATCGTAGAGAGAATAGAGGGTCTTCTGCCAAATATCCATAAAACTAAACCTGAAGACAGCACACTCCTAGGAGCTCCCCTGGGGTTGAAAGCCATCGATGAGGTCCTTGATAAGAAAATCGCCGACCTTAAGAGGATGGATGGGAGGATTGAGGATATTGATGCTCATGATGCACTCTACCTCATCACCAGATGTCTGTCCCTCCCCAGGTTAACCTACTTTCTGAGGTGTTCACCATCTTACAGTAGCCAAAAACTAAGTGAGTATGACCGGTTACTGAAATCAATGCTAGAAAAAGCCCTTAACCTCTCTCTCGATGACCTACAGTGGAAACAAGCCTCTCTTCCCGTAAGACTTGGGGGCCTCGGAGTTCGAACAGCAACGCAAATCGCTGTTCCAGCCTTCCTGTCCTCCTTATCAGCATCCGACGACCTTGTGAAGGAAATTCTACCTGCCCACTTACATCAGCTGGCAGGTGTACATGATCCCAATTTTACACGCTGTGCCACAGAGTGGGCCTCTCGTGCAGGCCAATCACCTCAACCACCATCCCCAAAATCCCACAAGCAATCCAGCTGGGATGGTCCCATTGTAGACCAAGTTGCTGCAGAGTGCCTGGGTGCTGCAACAACACAACACGACATTGCTCGCCTCACAGCAGTAGCAGCACCACATGCAGGGGATTTCCTGTTAGCAACCCCAATGTCGGCAACTGGCACGCGTCTCACACCACACGCCCTCCGAATTGCTGTGGCCCTCCGCCTTGCTGCCCCAATCCACACCAGATATAGGTGTATTTGCGGCGAGGTGGTGGCTGACAGGTACGGTCACCATGGCCTACTCTGCCAAAGCACAGGGGGATGGCACTCGAGGCACAGTGAAGTTAACGACATCATCAAGAGGAGCCTCACCACAGCTGGATGCCCAGCTGAAAGAGAGCCCCGTTACCTAACGCCCCGTAACTCTGATGCTCTTATTGGTCGCCCGGATGGTATCACAGTGAACCCCTGGAAGAATGGCAAGCAGTTGGTATGGGACTACACGTGCATATCAACCCTGGCTAACACCTACATTAACCTCAGTGTTGCACAACCAGGTGGCGCTGCCACCCACAGGGAAGCAGCCAAATCCCGTAAGTATAGAGAACTGGATCACCACTACAATTTTGTCCCCATTGCTTCCGAGACGCTCGGCGCCTGGGGTAAAAGTGCTACCAGTTTTTTGAAGGAACTGGGTTCTAGGCTCATTGAAACAACAAGGGACCCGAGAGCTGCAAGCTTTCTTTTCCAGCGCCTCAGTGTGGCGATACAGAGGGGAAATGCGCACAGCATCCAGGGTTCCTTCCCGCCATCTGAGGAGCTGGAGGAACTCGACAACCTATGACAACCATCTTTGTAGGTTGCCAAAAAAGTTAGGTTAGGTTAGGTTAGGTAGGTTAGGTAGTCGAAAAACAATTAATTCATGAATACTTGGCTTACTAGGCAAATCGGGCCTTGCATAGTAGGCTGATAAGTGCGTTCTGGCTACTAGGTACGATATATATATATATATATATATATATATATATATATATATATATATATATATATATATGTCGTACCTAGTAGCCAGAACGCACTTCTCAGCCTACTATACATGGCCCGATTTGCCTAGTTACCCAAGTTTTCCTGAATTATTATATTTTCTCTAATTTTTTTCTTATGAAATGATAAAGCTACCCATTTCATAATGTATGAGGTAAATTTTTTTTATTGGAGTTAAAATTAGCGTAGATATATGACCGAACCTAACCAACCCTACCTAACCTAACCTAACCTATCTTTATAGGTTAGGTTAGGTTAGGTAGCCGAAAAAGTTAGGTTAGGTTAGGTTAGGTAGGTTAGGTAGTCGAAAAACAATTAATTCATGAAAACTTGGCTTATTAGGCAAATCGGGCCTTGCATAGTAGGCTGAGAGGTGTATTCTGGCTATTAGGTACGACATATATATATATATATATATATATATATATATATATATATGTCGTACCTAATAGCCAGAACGCACTTCTCGGCCTACTATGCAAGGCCCGATTTGCCTAATAAGCCAAGTTTTCCTGAATTAATATATTTTCTTAAATTTTTTCCCTATGAAATGATAAAGCTACCCATTTTATTATGTACGAGGTAAATTTTTTTTGATTGGAGTTAAAATTGACGTAGATATATGACCGAACTTAACCAACCCTACCTAACCTAACCTAACCTATCTCTATAGGTTAGGTTTGGTTAGGTAGCCGAAAAGGTTAGGTTAGGTTAGGTTAGGTAGGTTAGGTAGTCGAAAAAAAATTAATTCATGAAAACTTGGCTTATTAGGCAAATTGGGCCTTGCATAGTAGGCTGAGAAGTGCGTTCTGGCTACTAGGTACGACATATATATATATATATATATGTCGTACCTAGTAGCCAGAACTCACTTTTTGGCCTACTATTCAAGGCCCGATTTGCCTAATAAGCCAAGTTTTCATGAATTAATTGTTTTTCGACTACCTAACCTACCTAACCTAACCTAACCTAACTTTTTCGGCTACCTAACCAAACCTAACCTATAAAGATAGGTTAGGTTAGGTTAGGTAGGGTTGGTTAGGTTCGGTCATATATCTACGTTAATTTTAACTCCAATAAAAAAAATTGACCTCATACATAATGAAATGGGTAGCTTTATCATTTCATAAGAAAAAAATTAGAAAAAATATATTAATTCAGGAAAACTTGGCTTATTAGGCAAATCGGGCCTTGAATAGTAGGCCAAAAAGTGAGTTCTGGCTACTAGGTACGACATATATATATATATATATATATATATATATATATATATATATATATGTGTGTGTGTGTGTGTGTGTGTGTGTGTGTGTGTGTGTGTGTGTGTGTGTGTGTGTGTGTGTGTGTGTGTGTGTGTGTGTGTGTGTGTGTTAGTGTTAGTGTGTGTTAGTGTGTTAGTGTGTGTGTGTTAGTGTGTGTGTTAGTGTGTTAGTGTGTGTGTGTGTGTGTGCGTCTGAAAACTCCGCACCCAGAAGTGACTTGAACCCTAACCGCTAGGAACACATTACAACTGGTGTCACGGTGCATTAAACCACTCCACCATCAGTGATCACACAAAAAGTGGTGATAGCCGGGGATATTTGAACCACCATCCCAACGGCACTTTGATGTTAATCTTGGGCATAGCTATTTCATCAAATCACTTCATTTTTGTGGCGGCCACATGAGCAACACAAATGCGAACAAGCTACAATGGTCCCCATGCATATATGCGTCTGAAAACTCCACACACCAGAAGTGACTCAAACCCAGACCGCCAGGAGCACATTGCAACTGGTGTCACGGTGCCTTAAACCATTCGACCATCAGTGATGGAACAAAAAGTGGTGAGAGCGGAGGCTATTTGAACCACCACCCCGACGGCACTTTGATGGTAATCTTGGGCATAGCTATTTAATCAAATCACCTCATTTTTGTGGGGCCACGTGAGCAATACAAATGCGTACAAGCTTGAATGGTCCCCTAAGCATATTTTTGCACATTGGTTCTCTTTACACACCATTGACATAACCAGTACCCTAGACCATTGCACCATGCAGATCATTACACGAGGTTGAACATTGGGTGAATTTACCCATATCAAATTCCCAATGACACAAGCGATGGTAACGACCATTAACTCACCCGATTCCGGGCCTGTCCGCCAGGGGGTCTAGATGTGTTCGCCAAGCGCTCCCCAGTCATTGCTAGGCGTTCCGTGTGGGAGGGTGTTGTTGTTACGTGGGCACCATGTGGACCCTCCTCCCTCCCTATTCGGCGCTCTGAGACTGGGTCAGGAATTTTCTGGACGTGCGTCATACCTGGCTCTTGAGATTGTCCTGTTGGATATGCTACATGTTCGTGTTGCAGATGTGTATGGGCTCCAACTGCTGACCAACCATAGGGCACTTGTGAAGTTTAACTCCACTGTTGTCTATACGGACTTCGTGGCCCGTTACAATGGGCGCTCTCTTCCTCTCCCTGGGGACGGTGGTACCGTCACTATCTCTGACCGGTGCTGCTCATTAACGTATGTGGCCCCACATGGTGTGCCGTTTGAGTTTACGGAGGCCTTGCTTCGACGGTACTTTGGTCATTTTGGGACTGTAGTTTCGATCCGGATGAACTCCGTCTCTTCGGGCAGGTGGCGTGGGGTCTCATGTGGGACCTGCACTCTCGGCCTGCGGCTCAAGTCTCCTGTTCCCTCCACGGTAACCTTGATGGGCTACACTATTCGGGCTGTCTACGCAGGACAGCTTCGACAATGTTTTCGTTGTGGCCTTGAGGGGCACCAGGCAACCGCTTGTACTGGGGTGCCAGCTGCTCCCGTTAATTTATTTAGAGAAGAGGATTTCCCTCCGTTGGTGGTGCAGGATGTGTCGCCTGGTGTTGGAGTGGGTGGGGAGGTTTCCCTGTTGGCCGGGTAGCGGTTCTGGGTTCATCGGCTGGTGGGCCAGTGGGTACGTGTATTGGTGCTAGTGACGAGGTGGTGGTGTGTGCTGCCCCGCCCCTGCCGTCGTCCTCTACACTTCCACGGGATTCTTCGCCTGTGCGGGTCCCTTCTCTCTTGCCAGCCATGCCTGTTGGCTCTCCGGTTCCGGCTGACATTCTGTGTGGTCGTGCTACCTCGGTTATGGGGTGGCCGGGCGAAGGGTCTTCTCGGGCGACGCCTGTAGGGGAGTGACAGCTCCGACGATCAGCGGCCTGTCCCTAAGCGTTCTTGCCAGGATAGGGATGGGTCGCCTACACGTGCATGGGCTGATGAATGCGACGATGTGGATGACGGTGCTGTGGGTGGCACTATGCTGCCTCCTGTGTTGGGTCCTACGCCTCCTGCTGGTGGCTCCCCGGCTCGGGCGGTTGCCCCTGGTGACCATGACCTTGTGGTGGTGTTGACGAAAGATGTGCGCCAAGGGGCCTCTGCTCCTGTTCCTGGTGGTGGGGGACATGGCGTGTCTGACGGTGCCCCCTGTGTGGGGCTCTGTGAGGCGTCTGATGTGGGTCTTGGTGTGCAGGCATGTGTGGGGCCATGTGCGCTGCCTGGTGTGCTTTCCCGTGCACAGCCCTGTGACTGGCCCCCTACGAAGAAGCCCTTCCCTGATGTCTTCCCGTCCGGGGAGGTGTTTGATGGGTCTAGTCCTCTGAGGTGTGGCTTTGATGGCCTGGTGCGTCCTGTCCCAGCGGTCTCTTCTTCCGTTTGGGTTCCGCGGGTGCGGGGTTTTGTCACTGGGGTACCGAATTTAATGCCTCGGCCTAGTGCGGCTCCTGGCCGTCCAGTGTCTTATGACGAGCAGTTGGTTTGGGAGCCTTACTGCTTGCGTTTTCTGGTGCAGGAATTCCCTGAGAAGTATGAGTAGTCCGTGTTTTTTTTTGTTTGTTTGTCCTTGTTTGCTTGGTGCTTATTCTTGTGTGTGTGTGTGATGTTGCCCGGTGCCTGTGTGCACGGGTGCGTGTTCTTGTGTGTGCGGTGTGGCTGTTTATTTCAGGCTCCTGCGTGGGCCTGTTATGCTGTATCTTCGTTTGACTTTTCAGGCCTGTTGTTTTTGTTTGACATTTTCTTGTCAAACAAAACATTTGCCTGTATTATGTGTTGTGTGTGTGTCCTGTGTTGCGATTGTGGTTCTTTGTACGCGTTTTGACATTCTGTTTTCTGTGTCCTATTTATATTGTTCTATACATTACTATGTTGATAATATACGTTTCTGTGTTCATAATATAAGTTTTAGATTCTACTGTACCACTTTATTATGTTCTTTTTGCTATGTTATGTTTACTGTGTTTCCTATGTTCTCTTACTCCCTTGTTATATTCGTTAATTTTCTACTTGCTATGTTGTCATGTGTTCTATTTCCTATGTTGTATTTACAGTGTTACATTTACCATGTTCTGTTACTGTGTTCTTGATTCTGTGGTGTGATGTCTGCTGTTGTGTGGTGTGACGCATGGTGCGTGTGTTATGCATTTGTCATTACTTTGGTTTTGGAAAAGTTTTTCAATGTCAACCAATATTTTTTTGACTAGTTGTATATGAAAAGCACTGCAATTGTTCCAAGTTTCAGTACTGCAGCGTAAATAGAAAGGGAGATATATATATTTTTTTTTTTCAACGAATTTTACACATTTTCAAGTGTGAATAAAAAAACACACCTTTCAGATATAATCATTCTATGACACTTTTCTGACACACTAGCATATAATAAAGGTTCGTAACTTATGGAGTTTCCAAAACATCTTTAGTTTTCCTAATACAAATATTCAAAATTCCCCCCCAAAAATTATACAAATATGTCATGTTTATTGCTATTATAAAATCAATAAATGATCTTAGGTAAAAACTATAAGTTCCGAGTTTAGAGACATACACTTTACATATTAGGTGTAAGTTTCATGTAAATTGAATAAAAAATTAAAAAGTTATTCAAACGTTTATGTTAGTTGAAAACATTGAAAATAAATACGAAAATAATAAAGTCTAAGGTGCTGTCATCTGTGGTTGAGGTTGACATAAACCAGTTTTCTCAAAAATTGGCACCCTTACAGATAGGCTTATGTGCAGTCAGGTGTATAAGTTTCATGCAAATCGTCCAATAAAAAACAAAAAAAATCTAATAAAGCTAATTATAATATATTTTTAATATATGCTATTGTGATAGCTGAGAGTCATAGATATGATTTCAGTTGACATTTGTGTTTGATAATCGTTTTTGACCAATTTAGAATAATTTTGACACCTACTTTAATATTTTTTCTCCCTTCCTATTTATGCTACGATGCTGAACCTTGGGCGAGATGAAACTCTTCTCATGTACAATTCGTCAAAAAAGTTTGATTGAAATCGAACCATGTATATTTTGGGCAAACTTGTAAGTAATGCCCTCTTATGTTGTATATATGTATTTCTTGTTTATTTTACACCTGGTTTTATTGTGTTCTTTGTGCACTTTTGTTATTACTGACGCTCTTGGTACGCCCCATATGGGTGGTGCAGCTTTTGTTTTTGTGTGTTTGTGTGTTCCTATGTGGTTTATATTGTTTTTTGTTTTCACTTTTGTGTTCTGTGTTACTTGTTATCTGTGTTATTGTCATTCTGAGTTCTTTGTTATTCTGTTCTTTATTGTTTTATATGTTAATGTACACTGTAATTATTTTGTTTAAAAAACAAAAAATTAACTCGCCCGATAATGATCCAAACCACAGCGAAGAGGATTAACGTCACTATGATTGAAACTTGACTCAGAACTTACCCATCGTCACATGTTCACACCCAACTGAGCAACAGTGACTTACCTTTTGTTTTCTTATCATGGGTGGCTTCCTTCTAGTCCCCGGTTGTTTACTGTGAACTGTCGTCTGGTCTGTGTTAATCTCTCTCTATTATCAGAAATCCTCACAAGGACAAGCACAAACACAGTTGTCTGACAAAGAAACATTTATTTTAAACACAGAAAGAACAACATAATATAACCAGGTGATGCTTCTATAACTAGCATTATTCTGCCATATGACCACTACTTAACCTGATTTTCTTCACTAGGCTGCTGCTTACTCTTCCTTAGCAATTCGCTGTGCAGCAGTTCTTTGCCATCTAAGCTAGGCTTCAATTTATATACTAATATTCACAATAAATCACTGTTCTCCCCTTTCACTCTGTCAAACACACCACATGTGTCTACTCCTTTCGTTTCCTCTATTCCAAATCCCTACACAACCCTCTTGGTTTTGTCTTGTATATTAGTTTATATTTTTAGCCATCAGGATTCCACTTTAGTAATTAATCTTTCTGCAAATCACCACAGGAACTATCTATCAGTTGGTACTCGAGTAAGTTCAATCCACTTGTAGCTTCCATATGTACGATGCTGCATATATAATGGACAAACCTAGTCCACAATACATGAACCTGTAATTTTATCTTAACAAAAAAATCTCCCTTCCAAAACAACTGTAATATTGTTAAATAAAATTCTTCCAACAATCCAAAATTCACTATCTGGTCTGAACTGCAGGGTTACTCTCCTGTCCGGACGAGTCTACACCAGAAATTTTCCTGTGCCTAAGAGCTCCCCCCTTAGTCAACAACTGACCACTGCTGCGCAAGCATGTGGCGCTCCCGCCTTCATTATGTTATTTCATTTTAAACTTCTTATATAATCTCATTTTTGCAAACATTTCGAATTTACACTTCTAAACATCCCACAAGATCACTTGGCACTTGATTTTTCTTCAATAGGCCACCTTAGGTAATTTAAAAGGCTCTTACTGCAAAATATTGGAGAGACGACGCATGCTGCTCAATGTCAAAATATGGTGCTCTTCCAAGTCGTTAACAAAATTTTCTTTTGCTTTCATTGTCGACTCTTTTATGTCATGACTTGAGTGTGGGGGGTTCAAATACAAATACTAATCCGGTTCACCTACCTAAATCATCTTCTAGAAGGATACACACAGTGGACCAACAGTGAATGACTACCCAACAAGCATCAGGTTGCCTCTTCTTGTCACAACTACTCGAGACACACGCCATTAATCGTCACAATAACCTCCGTCCCCTAGAGTGACGACTTGCAAGCTGTTCCTCAGACCTCCAAACTAGCAAGAGCTATCTCAAGCTCTTTGTACACGTCATGCTTCCAGCAATGACGTAATTTTTTAACACTGTACATTGCATACTGTCGACATCTTATCATGTTCCCTAAAGATACTCATACCAGTGACTCATTTCCTCCTCAGTCATATCCAACGAGAGTTGCTTACACTAAATCATTCCTCTGGACCCTCTATTGGGTCAGGTGAAGAATAACTCTCACTAGGGGACAAGAACCTACATTATGAAGCTATGTGGGGTTCATTCCAACTGTCTGTTGGTAGTTAATGAGCTACTGGCGCTGAAACAACGTATCCCGGGATGGCCATGTTGTGTTCGACGATGGTGTGAACGTCCGTCGTTCCCTGGGTCCAGACATGGTTGTGGTGAAGCCTTGAGAGGAAGCTAGGAAGAGTATTAGTAGAGTGAGTGTTGACTGAGCAAATACAAAACGTTTATCAAACGTTTTCAATTGGTCGAAGGAAGGTACCCTTGTAACTTATTATATAAAGTAGTTTTTTCCAAAGAACAAGAAACGTTGATTTCAGTCAACCAAACCTTAGATCTTTTATCAAACATACCAATGATATTGTTATGATCTTTAATGCATTAATTTTATGTTAAGTACAATTATTTAGTAAGTGAGTGTGTGTATTGTGTGTTTGTGTATGATTTTGTTTGGTCGGTGTTTGAGCAAGTGCCTGTACTTACGTAGTTATACTAACCTAGTTGTGCTTGCATGGGGTTGAGCTATGGCTCTTTGATCCCACCTCTCAACTGTCAATCAACTGGTGTACAGATTCCTGAGCATACTGGGCTCTATCCTATCTACATTTGAAACCGTGTATGGAGTCAGCCTCCACCACATCACTGCCTAATGCATTCCATCTTTTAACTACTCTGACACTGAAAAATTATTTCTAACGTCCTTATGGCTCATTTTGGTACTCAGTTTCCACCTGTGTCTCCTTTGTTCGCGTACCGCCCATGTTAAACAGTTTATCTTTATCTACCCCTGTTAATTCCTCTGATATTTTGCAGGTAGTGATCATGTCTCCCCTTACCCTTCTGTCTCTCATTGTCGCGAGGAGTATTTCACGCAGCCATTCCTCATAACTCATGCTTCTTAGTTCTGGGACTAGCCTAGTGGCATACCTCAAAACTTTTTCAAACTTAGTATTGTGCTTGACACGGTACGAGCTCCATGCTGGGGCCACATACTTCAGGATTGGTCTTACAAATGTGGTATACAAGATTGTGAATGATTCCTTGCACAGATTCCTGAAGACAGTTCTGATGTTAGTCAGCCTTGCATACGCCACAGATGTTATTCTTTTTAAGTGGGCTTCAGGAGACAGGTTTTGTGTGATATCAACTCCTAGATCTTTCTCTCAGTCCGTTTCTTGAAAGATTTCCTCTCCCATTCCGTATCCTGTGTCTGGCCACCTGTTTTCACAGCCTAGTTCTATTACCTTACATTTACTCGGGTTGAACTTTATTAGCATTTGTTGGACCATTCGTTCAGTTTGTCTAGGTCATCTTGTAGTCTCTTATTGTTTTCTATCCTCCATATATTATCCACCTCATAACTTTTGCATCATCAGCAAACAGTGAGAGGACAAACAGTGAGAGGAACGATTCTATACCCTCTGGGATATCATTTACATATATCAGAAACAGTATAGGTCTAAGGACTGAACCCTGCGGGACTTCACTGGTGACGCCTCGCCAATCTGACGCCTCACCCCCCCCCCTTCCACAGTGACTCGCTGTCTTCTGTTACTTAGGTACTCCCTTATCCAATGAGGGACCTTCCCTATCACTCTTGCCTGCCTCTCCAGCTTTTGAAATAGTCTCTGGTGTGATACTGTGTCAAAGGCTTTCTGCCAATGTAAAAATATGCAGTCTGCCTACTCTTTCTCCTTCTTGATGTGTGTGTGTGTGTGTGTGTATATTCACTTAGTTGTACTTGCAGGGGGTTGAGCTCCGCTCTTTCGGACCGTCTCTCAACTGTCAATCAACTATTTCTACTACTACTATTTTTTTCCCCACACACCCTTCCTCCCCCCCCCCACACACACACTTGTCACAGAAGTTAACGGATGGGTGTCAGAGTAGTTAACGGATGGAATGCATTAGGCAGTGATGTGGTGGAGGCTGACTCCATGCACAGTTTCAAATGTATATATGATAGAACCCAGTAGGCTCAGGATTATGTACACCAGTTGATTTACAGTTGAGAGGCGGGACCAAAGAGACAAAGCTCAACCCCCACAAGCACAAATAGGTACTTACTTAATTGTACTTACCTAATTGTTCTTGCGGGGGTTGAGCTTTGGCTCTTTGGTCTCGCCTCTCAACTGTCAATCAACTGGTGTACAGATTCCTGAGCCTACTGGGCTCTATCATGTCTAAATTTGAAACTGTGTACGGAGTCAGCCTCCACCACATCACTGCCTAAAGCATTCCATTTATTAACTACCCTGACACTAAAAAAAAAAATTCTAACGTCTCTGTGGCTCATCTGGGTACTAAGTTTCCACCTTTGTCCCCTTGTCCGTGTTCCACCCGTGCCTAACAAATTGTCTTTGTCCACCCTGTCAATTCCCCTGAGAATTTTGTAGGTGGTTATCATGTCTCCCCTTACTCTTCTGTTTTCCAGGGATATGAGGTTCAGCTCCTTTAGCCTTTCCTCGTAGCTCATTCCTCTCAGTTCCGGGACGAGCCTGGTGGCATATCGCTGAATCTTCTCTAGGTTTGTCTTGTGTTTAACTAGGTATGGACTCCAGGCTGGAGCTGCATACTCCAGGATTGGTCTTACATAAGTGGTATACAGGGTTCCGAAAGATTTCTTATACAAGTTTCTTAAAGCAGTACTTATGTTGGCCAGTCAAGCATATGCCGCTGATTATATTCTTTTGATGTGGGCCTCTGGGGACAGGTTCGGTGTGATATCAACCCCCAAGTCTTTTTCTCTATTTGACTCTTGCAGGATTTCACCTCCCAGATGATACCTTGTGTTCAGCCTCCTGCTCCCTTTGCCTAATTTCATCACCTTACACTTTCCTGAGTTGAACTTTAGCAACCATTTTCTAGACCATTCCTCCAGTTTATGCAGGTCATCCTGTAGTCTCTGTCTATCTTCATACATCTTGATTCTTCTCATAATATTTGCATCATCAGCAAACATTGAGAGGAATGAGTCTATACCCTCCAGAAGATCGTTTACATATATATGAAAGAGGATGGGACCAAGTACTGAGCCCTGTGTGACTCCGCTGGTGACATCTCGCCACTCTGATATCTCCCCCCCTCACCGTTACTCGCTGTTTCCTGTTGCTTAAGTACTCCCTTATCCACTGGAGCACCGTCCCTTCTACTCCTGCCTGTTGCTCCAAGTTTTTTAACAGCTTTTTATGGGGTACTGTGTCAAAGGCTTTTTGACAGTCCAGGAAAATGCAGTCGGCCCACCCTTCTCTTTCCTGCCTAATTTTTGTTGCCTGGTCATAAAATTCTGTTAAACCTGTGAGGCATGATTTACTATCCCTGAACCCATGTTAGTTGAGCGTTACAAAGTTATTTCCCTCCAGATGCTCTACAAGCCTTTTCCTCATGATCTTCTCCATCACCTTGCATGGTATACAAGTTAAGGAAATTGGCCTGTAGTTCAGTGCCTCTTGCCTGTCACCCTTCTTGTATATTGAGACCGCGTTAGCTGTCCTCCAACTTTCAGGTAAGTCTCCTGTTTCCAGTGACCTGTTATACACCATAGAGAGTGGCACACTTAGTGCTTCTGCACCTTCCTTTAGTATCCATGGTGAGGTTCTGTCAGGCCCAACAGCCTTTGTCACATCCAGCTCCAGCAAACATCTTTTGACCTCATCACTGGTGAGGTCAAATTCCTCCAAGGTTGCTTGGTTTGCCGCCTCCTCACTTGGTGCAGGGGCTTCTCCTTGTTCTATTGTGCAGACCTGGAATCTCTTGTTGAGTTCTTCACACACTTCCTTGTCATTCTCTGTGTACCTGTTCTCCCCTTTTCGCAGCTTCATCACTTGTTCCTTCACTGCTGTTTTCCTCTTGATGTGGCTGTGGAGCAGCTTTGGTTGGGTCTTGGCTTTACTCGCGATGTCATTTTCAAACTGTCTCTCTGCTTCTATCCTCACTCTGAGGTACTCATTTCTGCCCCTCTGGTATCTCTCCCTGCTCTCTGGTGTTCTGTTATTTCTGTAGTTTCTCCATGTTCTTTTACTCAGTTGTTTCGCTACCTTGCATTCCTGGTTAAACCATGGGTTTTTCTGTTGTTTTTTGTTTTTCTCCTTTTGGACGGGGATAAACCTGTCTGCAGCTTCCTGGCACTTCTGGGTAACAAAATTCATCATGACCTGCACATTCTTGTCTCTAAGTTCTGTTTCCCATGGTATTCCCCTGAGGAAGTTTCTCATCTCGTCATATTTTCCTCTTCGGTAATTCAGTCTTTTTCCCTCCGATCCCATCCTTGGATAGGTTATCCCTACCTCCACCAAGTACTCAAAGGTCAGTACATTGTGGTCACTCATTCCAATGGGGGCTTCAATTTTGACTTCCCTTATTTCTGACTCATTCAGGGTGAATATCACGTCGAGTCTAACTGGTTCATCATTGCCTCTCACTCAGGTGAGTACAAATAGGTGAGTACACACCAGGAAGCTGCCAGTGACAGCTGACTAACTCCCAGGTACCTATTTACTGCTAGGTAACAGGGGCATAGAGTGAAAGAAACTCTGCCCATCGTTTCTCGCCGGCACCCTGGATCAAACCCAGAACCATAGGATCACGTGTCAG
This sequence comes from Procambarus clarkii, assembly GCF_040958095.1. NCBI lineage: Eukaryota > Metazoa > Arthropoda > Malacostraca > Decapoda > Cambaridae > Procambarus > Procambarus clarkii. Next base: position 30,213,426 of record NC_091158.1, read on the forward strand.
CGTCAGCGTGGTGTCCGCTCGGCCAGCCGGCTCCCTAGTGTGTATGTGTGTACTCACCCACCTAATTGTACTCACCAAATTGTGCTTTTGGGGGTTGAGCTCTGGCTCTTTGGTCCCACAAGTTCAACAAGTTCAAGTATGTTTATTGAGATAAGCAAGAAATATATCTCAAAGGGATAGAGTAGCTTAGGCTATTTTTACCGCCCCCCTCTAAACCGTCAATCAACAGGTGTACAGGTTCCTGAGCCTACTGGGCTCTATCATATCTACACTTGAAACTTTGTATGGAGTCAGCCTCCACATCACTTCCTAATACATTCCATTTGTCAACCACTCTGACACCGAAAAAGTTCTTTCTAATATCTCTGTGGCTCATTTGGGCACTCAGTTTCCACCTGTGTCCCCTAGTGAGTGTGCCCCTTGTGTGAAATAACCTGTTTTTATCTACCCTGTCGATTCCCTTGAGAATCTTGAATGTGATGATCATGTCCCCCCAACTCTTCTGTCTTCCAACGAAGTGAGGTTTAATTCCCGTAGTCTCTCCTCGTAGCTCATACCTCTCAGCTCGGGTACTAGTCTGGTGGCAAACCTTTGAACCTTTTCCAGTTTAGTCTTATGCGTGACTAGATGTGGACTCCATGCTGGAGCCGCATACTCCAGGATTGGTCTGACATATGTGGTATATAATGTTCTTAAAGATTCCTTACACAAGTTTCTAAATGCCGTTCTTATGTTAGCCAACCTGGCAGATGCCGCTGATGTTATCCTCTTGATATGAGCTTCAGGGGACAGGTCCGGCGTGATATCAACCCCCAGGTCTTTCTCTCTCTCTGACTCCTGAAGTATTTCGTCTCTCAAATGATACCTTGTATCTGGTCTCCTGCTTCCTAGCCCTATCTTCATTACATTATATTTGCTTGGGTTAAACTCTAACAACCGTTTGTTTGACCATTCCTGCAGTTTGTCCAGGTCTTCTTGAAGCCTCAAGCTGTCCTCCTCTGTCTTAATCCTTCTCATAATTTTGGCGATGTCAGCAAACATTGAGAGGAATTAGTCTATGCCCTCTGGGAATTCATTTACGTATATCAGAAACAGGATAGGTCTGAGTATAGAGCCCTGTGGGACTCCACTGGTGACTTCACGCCAATCTGAGGTCTCACGCTTCACTGTAACTCTTTGCTTTCTATTGATTAGGTACTCCCATATCCACTGGAGCGCCCTCCCAGTTACTCCTGCCTGTTTCTCCAGCTTATGCATCAACCTATTATGAGGTACTGTGTCAAAGACTTTCCGACAGTCCAAAAAATGCAGTCCATCCATCCTTCTCTTTCTTGCTTAATCTTTGTCACCTGATCGTAGAATTCTATTAAGCCTGTGTTATAAATATGAGTAAGTGTGTTCTATGGGGGGATCTAGTATTAAATGGATGTAGGGGCAGTAGTTAGAATAAAGATGTATCTCTAGCAGTGGAGATCAGTAAGGCCCAGTCCCCAAATAAAAATAACAGCAGTGAATATTAATTGGCTACCAGATAATGTCAGTCTAGTGGTTGATCATGGATCTCCTACACAGGAAGAATGAATAATCCTTTAACTAACTTATTTATTAACCCCTTAACAACCCCTCATATACATTCATACAATAACAATAATAATAATTACTTTACCACACTATCTTACGTTAAAAGCCTTGGTCCACATAAGCAGGATACAAGGTTTACACTGAGAACAAGCTAGGGTAAAGTACTACTAGTGAAGAACTTGAAGCTTGAGTCAGCTTAGGGTAGGGAGACCACGTGGTTCCACTGGGACCCCTTTATAATAACTAGGCATATAAACACTAGGAACACCTAATTCATACAAAGTATAATACTCTACACATTAGAACACGCCTATGCCAGACAATGTGGACACAATACAGTATACTTATCTTGGTAATTAGACACAGAAATAGAGACAAGAGGTAGAGGAGGAAGTTCTTTTCACCACAACGCCAGCCCAGAGAAGGCAGACCGTCTCCAGTCTCCTTCCTCAGCTGCCTCGCTGCCAGCAGATTACCCAACTAATCGTACAGCAGCCCTATATCCAAATTTACTCAGATCTACTTTAATACTTTCTAATCATATGTAAACATAGTTGATGCCTATTTATTTACTTAATAATCAACCCCAAGCTCAGTCTTTAAATGCTCTTTGAGAAACAAGAATCGTCTTATGTCTGGCAGGGAAGATACAAACAAATACACCTCGCCATGCGTCCCACTACTATAAGGTAGTTTATTTAGCTCAATTTGACCTCTGGTTTCCAATTGAGGAACCCAGGGTCGTAACACTCCCCCCCCCCCCCCTCCTTCAGAGAAAAAATGTGACTACTAGAATAATAGTCATATTTTTTTTTGTAAGAGTATACAGAGAATAAAAAGGAAAATTTATGACATAAAAAAAAATCAATCAAAAACAACAAGTTCTCTGCAAGAAAAGTACAAAGGAACTCTCTGAAAGAAAAAGCACATACACAAAAAAAAAGACAGGGAAGTAAATAAATTGGACACGGGATATTTAATGTCACAGGAGAACCTACAAAAAAATATATATAACTAAAGCATGATAGTTGGTAAATAGCTTCCTGTGGCCCAGATGAATGTTACTCAGGCAACCGGGACAGAGCGTCGGCTATCACGTTGAGGCGGCCCAGTAGGTGGGTAATGAAAAGATTGAAGTCCTGTAGGTACAATGCCCACCTGAGGATGCGTTTGTTCCTCCCCTTCATTTGATTCATTAAGACTAGTGGGTTATGGTCCATGTACACTTCCACTATATTACCTGTGAGGTAAACTTCAAACTTTTTACATGTTAACACTAGCGCCAATGCCTCTTTTTCTACCACTGAATTATTGTGTTGCGCCTTGTCAAATTTCACAGAGTAATAATATACTGGGTGTTCCACTTGATCATCCCCAGTTTGCAACAACACTGCACCAGCACCCGAGTCAGACGCATAAACATGAATTTTAAATGGTCTGTCGAACCTTGGACTAGCGAGCACTGGGGCAGAAGCTAAGATCAATTTCAAATTTTTAAATGCCTCTGCACAGTCTGATGACCACTTAAATTTAACGGCCTTCCGCAACAAGTCTGTGAGAGGAGTGGCCACACTGGAAAAGTTCTGACAAAAGCGTCGATAGTACGCACATATACCGATAAATCTTTGAACGTCCTTTTTAGACTTTAGCACCGGATACTCCAGAATGGCACTGATTTTTTCTTGCCGAAGTAACAATTTTCCTTGGCCCACTTCATAACCGAGGTACATCACTGTGCCTTGGCCAAAATGACACTTTTTCGCATTTAAGGTCAGATTTGCCTTTCTCAAAACTGTGAACAACTGGCGTAACCGAGCTATGTGGTCAGCCCAATTACAATCAAAGAGCACAATATCATCTAAATATGCCCATCAATTTGGCACATTAGCAAGCAAAGAGTTCATTAGCCTCTGGAACATGGCAGGGGCATTACACAAGCCAAACGGTAACACTTGATACTCAAAAACACCCTCGGGTGTCACGAACGCAGTTAGTTGCTTAGCACGTTCAGTGAGTGGGATTTTATAATACCCCCATGAGAGGTCGAATTTCGAGACGTACTTGGCGTTTCCCAGCTCGTCGATGCAGTCCACAAGGAGGGGCAGCGGGTAGGCATCCACAATGGTCACCTTGTTGAGCTGCCGATAGTCAGTGCACAATCGCCAGGAGCCGTCTGGTTTGGGGACCAAAAGGCAGGGCGAGCACCAAGAGCCATGGTTCGGCCGGATGAGGCCGTGCTGGAGCAGGAATTCGACCTCTTTCCGTATAATGGCCTTCTTTTCTGGACTCATCCGGTAGGTTTGAAGGGGAATGGGGGTGTAGTCCGTCAACTTGACCTCATGGCAAATGGCATCAGTCTGGGTCGGGACCTCCCCGAACAGACTGGAGAATTCATCAAGCAACGACTGCACCTCTTCACGTTTGGCCATCTGCAAATGGGACAGTCCCTCCTCCACAGCATTCACAGAACTAGAATTATTGAGAATGAGATTAGTTGGGTCCCCAGAACCATCATCCCCTCCCTCACTGGAAATGGAAACATTGGTTAGTGCAATGGGCCTGGGGCCCTGGAACTTCTTCAGAGGGTTCAAGTGTACGAGCATTACCTGGTTACGCTTGTTAGAGTGCCTCATTTTGTACGTGAGGTCCCCAGTCTTTTCTGTCACGATGTAGGGGCCTTCTTACTTGTGGGACATAGTGTTCCCTAGTCGAGGTTTTAATACCAAGACAGGGTCGACAGGCTGAAGTACCCGCAACTTAGCCTTCGCATCGTTTCATTCTTTCATCTTTTCTTGGGCCTTCCCAAGATACTTTAGTGCCGCCGCCTTGCAGTCCTTGAGTCTCTGGTGGTGTTGCGCAAAGAAAGTTGAACCTTCGGTTAACGTTATGCTCTCTAACAGATTCTCCTGTAACATTTGCAATGGTCCACAAACTTTATGGCCAAAGACTAACTCAAAAGGAGAACAACCCAGTGAACTTTGTAACCCCTCTCTAGCAGCAAACAAAACATACTGCAAGTTGTCATCCCAGAAAGTGTGGGAACTCTCGCACGATGTCTTCAACATCTGCTTCAGAGTTAGATGGAATCGTTCAATTACCCCCTGACTCTGTAGATGGTATGGGCTAGAAACCTTATGAGTTATTCCATGGTCCTTACAAAATTGTTAAAAAATATCAGACTTAAAGTTAGTACCATTGTTGGTTTGCACGACCCGAGGCAGTCCAAAAGTGGAAAAAAATTGCAACATACGAGCAACAACAGTCTTTGCTCAGATGTTCCTTACAGCAAAAGCCTCTGGGTAACGGCTCGTGATACACATTATCGTGATTAGGTAAATATTACCAGACTTGGTTGTAGGTAATGGGCCAACACAGTCCATTACCACATGAGAAAATGGTTCCTCTGGCATGACAATATGCCTTAGAGGAGCTTTAGGTGGAGTCTGGTTTGGTTTCCCAACAAGTTGACAAGCAATACATGCATTACAAAATTTTGCCACATAACTTTTCAGCTTGGGCCAGAAAAAATACTTTAAGATTTTGTGATACGTAATATTAATACCTTGATGTCCCCCCATAGGATCATCATGAGCAGCTGCCAAAACTCTTTCTCTATAGCAGGTTGGCAACATAACCTGGTGGACTACCTCCCACTCATTTGACAAGGGAGCACTCTGTGGTCTCCATTTTCTCATCAAAATCTGATCATTGTAGTAGTACCCAGTTGCTACGTCTACAATTTCCTCCTTAGAGGTGGCTAACTCATGGCATTCTGCAAAACTGCGGTCAGCTTTCTGTAACTCACTCAAGGAGGCGTCCAGGCCTTGGTCAGATGCCATTGGCCGAGGCTCAACAGTGTTCTCCTCCACCTCCTCACTACTCTCGGTAGTTGACGGTGGCAGGCCCTCCACAATGTCCTTGGCCACATCATGGAGTCGGGCCATGAATGTGTCCGCAAGGTCCACTTGGCTTTCACCACTCGGAAAGTTCCTCGTGTCCTCTGGATTTACCACCTTGGCAAGCACAGGGCTGCCCTTACATTTAAGTCCCATAGACCGGGTCACCGCGCATGCAGGGTACACAACATTATCCTCTGCGGCGGGTGGATCCAGGGAAGCCTTAGGGGTAGGCAACATAATAGGCAGTCTGGAGTCCCCTACCTTACCTCCTGCTAAATCATTACCCAATGTTACATCAACATTAGGGAAAGGTAGGTACGAAGTGACTCCGACTGTACAAACACCTTTGTGGAAATCAGACTCCAGGGTAACCTTATAAAGGGGTACTGCTCGAGTATCACTAGTGACACCCTCGACCAGTACCACCTCTCCAGTGTTGAAAGTGTTGGCATCTTGCAACGCACTCTCTAAAATTAAAGTCTGGATGGCCCCGGTGTCTCGGTAGATCACCACGTCCTTCTAGGAAGAACCCTCAGACAAAAGTAGTCTCCCTTCGATAAGAATGGGGTAAGCAAGTCCAACCACTGCGGGTTGGAGGTCTTACTCCCTAACCCTTCCAAAGGCGTCAAGCCCTGTGTCACAACGAGAGCATTGGGTCTTTTTTCCGGGTACAGTTGCCAACAACAGCTAGTAATGTGGTTTGGACGTTTACAGTGACCACAGATACGTCAGGGAGAAGAGACATTACTAACAGGATTACCCTTCGGTTCACCCTTAGGTGCCGTGGGGCAAGACACTTTAACAGGGTTAGTTATGTCTGAAACAGAAGAGGTAGTTAAAAGGTTAGAATGAGCTGGTCTGGACTGGCTGTGGGTATACGTTTTGCTACTCTGTGGGGTATAATTATTTTTATTGGGCCTTTTGCCTGCCAACTGGTAGTTTTCTGCCATCTTGGCCAAATCCCCTATTTTAGAATCTACTTCTACTCTACCTCTAATGTAATGTGCTACATTCTCTGGCATATTATCTATAAATTGTTCCATTAAGACTAAATTCTTCTGTGCCTCGTATGTTTCGGCTTTAGCCGAAACA